>NW_023416317.1:718222-975129 GCF_014108235.1 Myotis myotis
CTTCCTCCACCTTCCTGTGCTATTGGGCCCTCCAGGGGTGGATGGGGCCTCCCACACTGCTGAGGGCAGATCTTCCCGACTTGGTCACTGATTCCACTGCTAATTTCTTCCAGACACACCCAGAAATAATTTTAACCAGCTGTCTGAGTGTCCCTTGGCCCAGGCAAGTTGACATGTAGAATTGACCACCACACACTATTATTGGGGGTTTTTCTGTTATATGCAGATGATAAAAAATCCTAGTAAAACTGGTGCTTCAGCAAAATGTGCTACATTTTTTTTTTAATGTATTTTATTGATTTTTTTTTACAGAGAGGAAGGGAGAGGGATAGAGAGTCAGAAACATTGATCAGCGGCCTCCTGCGCACTCCCTACTGGGGATGTGCCCGCAACCAAGGTACATGCCCTTGACCGGAATCGAACCTGGGACCCTTGAGTCTGCAGGCTGATGCTCTATCCACTGAGCCAAACTGGTTAGGGCAAAATGTGCTACATTTCTCTCATACAGGGTCCTGTGCCCGGGTTTGAGTGGCGGGGCCCATGGGCAATGCCATGTCTGAAGCCGGTAGATTTAGGGTAAGATCCAATTCTCACTTGCCAGCTGGATGGCCTTGAGTTTTCCTATACAATGGATGCCTCCCAACACGCTGCTGTGTTCAGTTCAACACACTGGTCATGATGGTCTGCTTTGTGCTGACACCGGTGACCTGCAGTAGGGGAGGCATCCTCGAGGGGAGGGCTCTGACGTGCCGCGTCCGCTCTCTGCTCTCTGCTCTCCACTCTCCGACTTAGCTCTGCTGCTGGGGATTTTTGAAGAAAGACTCAAGTTAGACCTTAAATCAGAGGTGATTCAGAGGTGCGGTGAAGTCCTTGAAATTATTTACTAAAAATGTGTGTCTTCTATTGCAATTATGCATTTCTACAGAGGGCAATGTTTTGAGGTTTTATTGGATTCTAGAATGGTTCCATGATCCCAAATTGAAGTGCCACTGCAGGCTAAGAAGGATTCAGATGATTTTGGTATGGCTCTTTTCTCTTCTTCTGAATGATGTCCTCCATGAAAAGAAAGAATCCAAATTATCCAGAGAATGTGATGGCCGTATGAGTTAATGGGGCCCTGTTGAGGCAGCTTCAAACTGAGGAAATCCTCACTGTAGTCAGCTCAAGCTATATTTTGCTGCTATAACAAATGCCCTTAAAGCTCCAAAGCTGACAACAAAGGTGGGTTGTCACCCACACTGAAATCTCTCACAGCTCCATTTCGTGTCGCCTTTGCTCTGGACACCGGCCAATGGAGCAGCCTCTCTCTGGAATGTCATAGTCAGTGTTCAGGCAGAAGGGACAGCGGCCCATGCTCGGGCCCGTCGAGCCCCTGAGAGGTCACTCGTGCGTCTGCTCATGTGATGAGCTAGTCGAATGGCCGTGCAGGACTGGGCGGGAGCTGTCCCACAGGGAGGGCAGCAGATACTTGGGGCATTAATCAGTCTGCCACATCATTTTATTGGAACATAGGAATGCAAACAGAAATTGACGAGAACTAGAATGAACTAAATCTGACCTAGTTCCCTCCCTTCCACTCCCCTAAGCATATTCCGAGGAAACTGATCAGAAACACCTGTTTTTCCATTCTTTTTTTTTTTAATCCTCACCCAAGGATATTTTTTCCATTGAGTTTTAAAAATATATATATATATTTTATTGATTTTTTTACAGAGAGGAAGGGAGAGAGATAGAGAGTTAGAAACATCGATGAGAGAGAAACATTGATCAGCTGCCTCCTGCACATCTTCTACTGGGGATGTGCCCGCAACCCAGGTACATGCCCTTGACCGGAATCAAACCTGGGACCTTTCAGTCCACAGGCCGACGCTCTATCCACTGAGCCAAACCGGTTTCGGCTCCATTGAGTTTTAGAGAGAGTGGAAGAGAGAGGGACAGAGAGGGACAGAGAGAAACATCGATGTGAGAGAAACACCTTGATTGATAGCCTCCTGCACGACCCCTGACCAGGGCCCAGATCAGGGAGGAGTCTGCAATCGAGGTATGTGCCCTTGACCATTATTGAACCCGGGACCCTTTGGTCCACAGGCCAACGCTCTATGCACTGCCCCACACTAGCCAAGGCCCTGTTTCTCCATTCTGGCTGCGTTGTTAGAGTCAGAAGAAGAGGGAAGCCAGCAGTTGCAGGTGGCACTGGGAAGAGCCACGCTGGGGATCAGCTCCACGGTCGCAGCCACCTCTCTGCTTCCAGTCAGGCTTCTCTAACGTGAAGACTGAGCGTTGCTAGAGTGGGGAGGCTTGTGGCTGAGCTTCGGGCCGGGAAGAGATGTACTTTTACTCAGGTTCACATCCTTGCTTCTGCTCTGGCAGGCCTTTGTGTGACTCTGGTCCCTCTTTGTAGTTCTTGGCGGTGACTCTGTGCTGACCTGAAGGACTCATGGTGTCTGTCTAACAACGTCCACGGTGAGCCCGGCTCTCCATGCCCACCTGGCGGTAAAGCAGGAGGCCTGACATGGCCATGCTCCAGACATTCCTTATGCAAGTGCCCAAGTCTAAAGACTCTCCTCGGTCAACAAGGAAGGTTAAATGTTAGGACTGAATTATTTCCCAGAATTCATAGGTGGAAGCCCTAACTCTATTCCATTTATTGTGTGATTTCATTGCTATGTAATGTCCAGAACTGGCAAGTCTATAGAGACCGAAAGCAGATTAGTGGTGGCCTAGGACTGGGGAGAGGATTGGAGAAAAATGGGGAACAACTGCTACAGTGTGTGTTGTGGGGTGAAGAAATGTTCTGAAGCTTATTTCAGCGATGCTTACACAGCTCTATAAATATACTAAAAGATCATTGAATTGTACACTTCAAATGGTTGAATTGTATGGTATGAACTATATATAATACTAGAGGCCTGGTGCACGAAAATTCATGCACTGGAGGGGGGGTCCCTCGGCCCGGCCTGCCTCCTCTCACAGTCCGGGAGCCCTCAGGGGCGGGAGGCGACCTGGCGATCAGGGGAAGGCGACGCCCCATCACACCTCTGCTGCTGCCACTGCCGGCAGCACAAGCCTCGGCCGGCCCTGGTTACCTGCACCTCGGGTGGCCCTGGATACCTGAGCCCCGGGCGGCCCTGGGTACCTGCGCCTCGGGCGGCCCTGGGTACCTGTGCCTCGGGCAGCCCAGGGTACCTGAGCCTTGGGCAGCCCTGGGCATCTGGGGGGCTGAGGGGACTGGGGGACTCGAGGCAAGCACCCCGGTGGGGCTGAGGGGACTGGGCGCCGCCATCTTTGCGACGGTGTGAGGGTCAATTAGCATATTCCCTCTTTATTAGATAGGATATAAGTAAATCTGTGTGAAGAAAACATGGGCATCTGGCATCTGCAGGTCTAAGCAGCCTTTGGCAGCTGAGGAGGTGGCTGGCTGTGTTCCAAATCAGCATCACACACTGCAGATATGGAGGTCGTCGGTCCCGGACGGTGGGTCAGGCAGACCTGAGGGGCTCTTGGATGAATCGCAGCGTCACAGTTTCAGAGTTTGTGGAACAAGATCAATAGAAAGGACTTGACTCCATGAGACGCCGCGAGCTTCCACCAGGAAGAATGCCTGCGGAACGGCGAAGCAGGTGCATTTGGCTGCAGGAGATGGGAAGGGAGTGAACTGGCTGTGTCACTGGGAAATCAGCTCTGGCAGCTGGGCCAGGGGCTTACCAACGACACCTCCTCCTTCCCTGTTCACTCGATGGAGGGGTTGAGAGGAAGGACTCTGGTGCCTGGATTTCACACAAGCTCATCATGGGATCTTTTGCAAGTTACATAATCTTTCTGTGCCTTGGCTTCTGACCCGAGTGACATGGTGATGGCGGTAAGAGGAGAATCATGCAGATTCGCTGAGGTAATATATGCAATGTGCTTAGAATAGTGCTGGGAACAGTAACACTATAATATTTAACCGTTTCCTCCTCTCCCTCCTCATCCTCTTCCTGTACTCCTCCTCCACCTCCTCATCCTCCTCCTCCTCCTCCCGTCCTCCTCCTCCTCCTCCTACTGTCTTCCTCCTCCACCTGTCCTCCTCCTCCTCCTCCTGTACTCCTCCTCCTCCACATCCTGTCCTCTTCCTCCTGTCCTCCTCCTCTTCCTGTCCTCCTCCTCCCGTCCTCCTCCTCCTACTACTGTCTTCCTCCTCATCCTGTCCTCCTCCTCCTCCTCCTGTACTCCTCCTCCTCCACCTCCTGTCCTCTTCCTCCTGTCGTCCTCCTCTTCCTGTCCTCCTCCTCCTCCTCCACCTCCTGTCCTCCTCCTCCTCATCCTCCTACTCATCTTACTGTCCTCCACTTCCTCCTCTCCTCCTCCTCCTCCCCTCCTCCTCCTCCTCCTCCTCCTCCTCTCCTCCTCCTCCTCCTGTCCTCCTCCTGTCCTCCTCCTCCTCCTCCTCCTCCTGTCCTCCTCCTCCTCCTGTCCTCCTGTCCTCCTCCTCCTCCTGTCCTCCTCCTCCTGTCCTCCTCCTACCCCACCTGTCCTCCTCCTTTCCTCCTCCTCCTCTCCTCCTCCTCCTCCTGTCCTCCTCCTCCTCCTCCTCCTCCTCCTGTCCTCCTCCTCCTCCTCCTCCCCTCCTCCTCCTGTCCTCCTCCTCATTCTCCTCCTCCTCCTGTCCTGCTCCTCCTCCTCCTCCTCCTCCTCCTCCTGTCCTCCTCCTCCTCCTCCCCCTTCTCCTCCTCCTCCTGTCCTCCTCCTCCTGTCCTCCTCCTCCTCATCCCCTCCTCCTCCTCCTGTCCTCCTCCTCATCATCCTGTCCTCCTCCTCCTCCTCCTCTCCTCCTCCTCCTCCCCTCCTCCTCCTCCTACTGTCCTCCTCCTCCTCCTCCTCCTCCTCTCCTCTTCCTCCTCCTCCTCCTCTCCTCTTCCTCCTCCAGTCCTCCTGTCCTTCTTCTCCTCCTCCTCTCCTCTTCCTCCTCCTCCTCCTCCTCCTCTCCTCTTCCTCCTCCTCCTGACGTCATCCTCCTCCTCCTCCTGTCCTCCTCCTCCTCCTCATCCTGTCCTCCTCCTCCTCCTCCTGCCCTCCTCCTCCTCCTCCTCCTGTCCTCCTCCTCCTCCTCTCCTCCTCCTCCTGTCCTCCTCCTCCTCCTCCTCCTCTCCTCCTCCTCCTCTCTCCTCCTCCTCCTCTCCTCCTCCTCCTCTCCTCCTCCTCCTGTCCTCCTCCTCCTCCTCCTCCTCCTGTCATCCTCCACCTCCTCCTCCTCCTGTCCTCCTCCTCCTCCTCCTCCACCTCTCCTCCTCCACCTGTCCTCCTCCTCCTCCTCCTCCTGTCCTCCTCCTCCTGTCCTCCTCCTCCTCCACCTGTCCTCCTCCTCCTCCTCCTCCTCTCCTCCTCCTCCTGTCTTCCTCCTCCTCCTTCTCTGCCTCTTCTCCTCCTCCTCCTCCTGTCTTCCTCCTCCTCCTTCTCCTCCTCCTTCACCTCCTCCTCCTGTCCTCCTCCTCCTCTTCTCCTCTTCCTCCTCCTGTCCTCCTCCTCCTGTCCTCCTCCTCCTCTCCTCCTCCTCCTCCTGTCCTCCTCCTCCTCCTACTCCTCTCCTCCTCCTCCTGTCCTCCTCCTCCTCCACCTGTCCTCCTCCTCCTCCTTCTCCTCCTCCTCCTCCTCCTGTCCTCCTCCTCCTCCACCTGTCCTCCTCCTCCTCCTCCTCCTTCTCCTCCTCCTGTCCTCCTCCTCCTCCTCCTCCTCCTCCTCCTCCTGTCCTCCTCCTCCTCCTCCTCCTTCCCTCCTCCTCCTGTCCTCCTCCTCCTCCTCCTCATTCTCCTCCTCCTCCTGTCCTGCTCCTACTCCTCCTCCTTCTCCTCCTCCTCCTGTCCTCCTCCTCCTCCTCCCCCTTCTCCTCCTCCTCCTGTCCTCCTCCTCTCCTCCTCCTCCTCATCCCCTCCTCCTCCTCCTGTCCTCTTCCTCCTCATTCCCTCCTCCTCCTCCTGTCCTCCTCCTCCTCCAACTGTCCTCCTCCTCCTCCTCCTTCTGTCCTCCTCCTCCTCCTCCTCCTCTCCTCCTCCTCCTCCCCTCCTCCTCCTCCTACTGTTCTCCTCCTCCTCCTCCTCCTGTCCTCCTCCTCCTCCTCCTCTCCTCTTCCTCCTCCTCCTCTTCTCCTCTTCCTACTCCTCCTGTCCTCCTCCTACTCCTCCTCTTGTCCTCCTCTCCTCCTCCTCCTCCTACTCCTGTCCTCCTCCTCCTCTTCTCCTCTTCCTCCTCCTGTCCTCCTGTCCTCCTCCTCCTCCTCCTCCCCTCTTCCTCCTCCTCCTCCTCCTCCTCTTCCCTCCTCCAGTACGCTGTCCTCCTTCGTCCTCCTCCTCTCCTCTTCCTCCTCCCTCCGCCTCTCCGCTTCATCCTCCTCCTCCTCTCCCTCTTCCTCCTCCGTACTAATCTTACTCCTGTTCCCGCCTTCGCCCTCCTCCGCGCCTCTTCCTCCTCCTCCTCCTCCGCCTCTTCCTCCTCCTCCTGTCGTCCTCCTCCTCCCCCTCCTCCCTCTCCTCCTCCTCCAGCTTCTTTCTCCTCCTCCTCCCTCCTCCTCATCCCTCTCCCTCCTCCCCTTCCTCCTCCTCCTCCTCCCTCCTCTTCTCCTCCTCCTCCTTCTCCTCCCCGCCGTCCTCCTCCTCCTCTCCTCCTCCCCCCTTCTCCTCCTCCTCCTGTCCTTCCTCCTCCCTCATCTCACCCTCCTCCTCCTCCTGGTCCCTCCTCCTCCTCCACTGTCCTCCTCCTCGTCCTTTCCTCCTCCTCCTCCTTCTGTCCTCCTCCTCATCCTGTCCTCCTCCTCCTGTCCTCCTTCCTCCTCCTCCTGTCCCTCCTCCGCCTCCCCTCCGCCTCATCCTACTGGTCCCGCCTCCCCTCCTCCTCCTGTCCTCCTCCTCCTCCTCCTCTCCTCTTCCTCCACTCCCTCCTCTCCTCTCCTACTTCCTCCTGTCCTTCTCCTACTCCTCCTCTCCTCTTGTCCTCCTCCTCCTCCTCCTCCTACTCCTGTCCTCCCGCTTCCGCCCCTCCTCCTTCCTCCTCCTCCTCCTTCTCCTCCTCCTCTCCTCTTCCTCCTCCAGTCCTCCTGTCCTCTTCCTCCTCCTCCTGTCGTCCTCCTCCTCCTCCTACTGCCTCCGCCTCCTCCGCTCCGCCTCCTCCTCGTCCATCTTCCTCCTCCTCCGCCGCTTCCTCGTCCTACGCCTCCTCCTCTCCCTTCCGACTTCCGCCTGTCCTCCTCCTCGCCGCCGCCTCTCCTCGTGTCCTCCTCCTCCGCCTCCTCCTCCGACTCCTGTCCTCCTCTCCTCTTCTCATCTGTTCCTCCTCCTCCCTCCATCCTCCTCTCCTCCCCTCCCCTCCTCCGTCTCCTCCTCCTCCGGTCCTCCGCCTCGTCCCTCTTCCTCCTCCAGTCCTCCTGTCCTTCTCTCCTCCTCCTCTCCCTCCTCTTCCTCCTCCTGGTTCCTCCTTCCTCATCCTCTTCCTCACTCCTCCTCTCCCTTCCTCCCCAGTCCTCCTGTCCTTCTTCTCCCTCCTCCTCTCCTCTTTCCTCCTCTCCTCCTCCTCCTCTTCCGCCGCCTCCTGGTCCGTCGTCCTACTCCTCATCTGTCCTCCTCCTCCGCCTCCTCCTGTCCTCCTCCTCATTCCTTGCCCGCCGCCTCCTCCTCCGCCTCCTCCCTGTCCTCCTCCTCTCCTCCTCCGCCTCCTCCTGCTCCTCCTCCTCCTCCTCCTCCTCCTCCGCCTGTCCTCCTCCTCCTCCTCCGCCTCCTCTCACCCTCCTCCTCGCCTCCTCTACTCCTACCTCCCTCCTCCTACTCCTCCTCCTCCTCCTCCTCTCCATCCCTCCCCTCCTCCTCCCCTCCTGTCCTCCTCCGCCTCCTCGCTCCGCCTCCTCCTGTCCTCCTCCTTCTCCTCCTCCTTCCCTCTCCGCCTCATCCTCCTTCCTCCTCCTCCTTCTCTGCCTCTCGCTCCTCCTCCTCTGTCTTCCTCTCCTCTCCTCCCCTTCTCCTCCTCCCTCCTCCTCCTCCTCCCCTCCGACTCCTCCGCCTCCTGTCCCTCCTCCTCCTCCTCCTCCGTGACCTCCTCCATCCCCTCCCTCCTCCTCCTCTCCTCCTCCTCCTCATCCCCTCCTCCTCCTCCAGCCTCCTCCTCCTCCACTGTCCTCCTCCTCCTCCTGTCCTCCTCCTCCTCCACCTGTCCTCCTCCTCCTCCTCCTCCTCGCCTTCCTCCTCCTCCTGTCCTCCTCCTCCTCCTCCTCCTCTGGTCCTCCTCCTCCTCCTCCCCTCCTCCTCCTGCTCCTCCTCCTCCCTCCTCCTCCTGTCCTCCTCCTCCGCCTCCTGCCTCCTCTCCTCCTCCTCCTCTCCTGCGCCCCTCCTCCATCCTCTCCACCCTCCTCCGCCGCCTCCTTCTCCTCCTCCTCCTGTCATGCCTCCCCTCCTCCGCCTCCTCAGCCCCTCCGCCTCTCCTGTCCGCCCTCCTCCTCATCCCTCCTCCTCCTCCGTCCTCCGCCTCCTCCAACTGTCCCTCCGCCTCCTCCTTGCCTTCCTCCTCCGCCGTCTGTCCCTCCTCCTCCGCCTCCTCCTCATCCTGTCCCTCCTCTCTCCTCCCTACCTCCTCTCCGCCCCTCCGCCTACTCTCCTACTGACCTCCTCCCTCCTCCTGTACCCTCATCTCCTCCTCCGCTCCTACCTCCTACTCCCCTCCTCCTCCACTCCTCACCATCAACTCCGCCTGTCCGTCCTCCTCCTCCGCCTCCTCGCCCTCCTCCTCCTCCTCCTCGCCTCCTCCACCGCTCATCCTCCTCTTCCTCCTCCTGTCCTCCTTCTCCTCCTCCTCTCCTCTTCCTCCTCCTCCTCCTCCTCCTCCTCCTCTTCCTCCTGCCTTCCTCCTCCTGTCCCCCTCCACCTCCTCCTCTCCTCCTCCTCCTCCGGTCCTCCTCCTCCTCTCTCCTCTCCTCCTCCTCCTGCCCCTCTCCTCCTCCTCCTCCTCCTGTACTCCTCACCTACTCTCCTCCTCCTCCGCCTCTCCTCCGCAGCTCCTCCTCCTCCTGTCCTCCTCCTCCTCCTATCCTCTCCGCCGTCCTCCTCCGCCGCTCCTCCTCCTTCTCTCCTCCTTCTCCTTCCCCTCTCCTCCTCCTCCTCCTCTCCGTCCTCCTCCCCTCCGCCCGTCCTCCTCCTCCCTCAAGTCCTCCTCATCTCCTATCTCCTATCCGCCTCCTCACTCTCCTCCTCCTCCTACTATCCTCCTCCGCTCTCTCCTCGCCAGTCCTCCTCCCTCCTGTCCTCCCCGCTCCTCCTTCCCCTCTCCTCCTCCTCCTCTCCTGTCCGCCTCCTCCTTCGTCCTCCTTCTCCTCCTCCTCTCCGCTCCTCCGCCTCCTCCTCCTCCTCCTCTCCGCTTCCTCCTTCTCCTTCTCCTCCATACTCCTCCGCCTCCTCTCCTCCTCCTCCTCCTCCAGTCCTCCTGGTCCCTTCTTCGCCTCCTTCCTCTCCTCTTCCTCCTCCTCCTCCTCCTCTTCCTCCTCCTCCTGTCGTCGTCCTCCTCCTCCTCCATCTCCTCCTCCTACTCCCGTCCTCCTCCTCCTTCCTCCTCCTGTCCTCCTCCTCCTCCTCTCCCCACCTCCTCCTGTCCTCCTCTTCTCCTCCTCCCTCCACCTCGCCTCCTCCTCCACCTCCTCCCTCCTCTCCTCCTCCTCCTGTCCGTCCTCCTTCCCCTCCGCCTCCGCCTCCTCCTCCTGTCCTCCTCCTCACCTCCCGGGTCCCCTCCTCCTCCTCCTGGCCCGCCTCCTCCTCCGCCGCCTCCTCTCCTCCTCCTCCCTGTCTTCCTCCTCCGCCTCGCTCCTCCTCCCTCCTGTCCTCCTCCTCCTCCTCCTCCTGTCCTCCTCCACCTCATCCTCCTCCTCCTCCACTCCTCCTCTCCTCCCTCCTCCCGTCCTCTCCACCTCCAACTCTCCTCCTCCACCTGTCTCCTCCTCTCCTCCTCCTCCTGTCCTTCTCCTCCTCCTGTACTCCTCCTCCTCTACCTGTCCTCCTCCTCCTTCCCCTCCCTCCTCCTCCCCTCTCTCCTCCTCACTCCACCGTCCTCCTCTCTCCGCCCTCCCTCCTCCTCTCTCCGCATGCCTTCCTCCTCCGCCACCCTCCTCCTCCTCCGCCTCCTCTCCTCCTCCTCCACCTGTCTCCTCCGCCTCCTCGTCCTCCTCCTCCGACTGTCCCTCCTCCGCCTCCTGCCTCCTCCGTCCTCCTCCTCCGCCTGTCCTCCTCCTCCTCTCCTCCTCCTCCTCCGCCCTCCTCCTCCTACTCCTCTCCTCCTCCTCCTGTCCCTCCGCCCCCTCCTCCTCATCCTCCTCTCCTCCTCCTCTCCTCGTCTCCTCCTCCCTCCTCCTCCTGTCCCTCCGCCTCCTCCACCCCGTCAGCCTCCTCCTTCCTCGCCTCTCACTCCTCCTCCTCCTCCTCCACCGTCCTCCTCCTCCTCTCCTCCTCTCCTAATCCTCCTATCCTCCTCCTCCTCCTCCTCCTCCTCCCCTCCTCCTCCTGACTCCTGCTCCCCTCCTACGCCCCCTCCTCCTCCTTCCTCCTCCTACCTCCTCTCCCTCCTCCGCCTCCGTCCTCCTCCTCCTCCTCCTCCCTCCTCCTCCTCCTCCTCCGCATCCTCCTCCTCTCACTCCTCCTCCTCCTAATCCTCCTAATCCTCCTCTCCTCCTCCTCCTCTCCTCCTCCTCCTCCTCCCTCCTCCTCCTCCCCCTCCTCCTGTCCTCCTCCTCTCCTCCTCCTCCTGTCCTCCTCCTCTCCTAATCCTCCTATCCTCCTCCTCCTCCTCCTCCTCCTCCTGTCCTCCTCCTCCTCCACTCCTCCGCCTCCCTCCTCTACTCCTCCTCCTCCTCCTCCTCCTCCTCATCCCCTCCTCCTGTCCTCCTCCTCCCTCCTGTCCCCCTCCTCCTCCACACCTCCTCTCCTTGCCCCTCTCCTCCTCCTCATCCTCTCCTTCAGCTCCCTCCTTATCTCATCCTTCTCCTTCATCCTCTCTCGCCCCTCCTCTCCCCTCCTCCTCCTCCTCCGCTCCTCCTCCACCATCCTCTCCCTCTCCCTCCTCCTCCTCCTCCTCCTCCTCCTCCTCCCCTCCTCCTCCTTGTCCTCCTCCTCCTCCTCTCCTCCTCCGCCCTCCGACTCCTCCTCCTCCTCCTCTCCTCCTCCGCCTCCGCCTTCCCCTCCTCCTCTACTCCTCCTGTCCTCTCTCCTCCTCCTCTACCTCCTACACCCTCCTACCTCCTGTCCTTCCTCCCATCCGCCTTCGTCTTTCTCCTCCTTCATCAACCTCCTACTCCTGTCCTCCTCCTCCGCTTCTCCTCCTCCCTCCGGCCTCTCTTCCTCCCTTCCTCCTCCTCCTCCTCGTCCTCCGCCTCCTCCTCCTCCTCCTCTCCTCCTCCTCCTCCCTCCTCCTCCCGTCCGCCCCTCCTCCTCCTCCTCCTCCTGCCTTCCTCCTCCTCCTGTCCTCTCCGCCTCCTCCTCCTCCTCCCGTCCTCCTTCTCCTCCTCCGCCTCCTCCTGTCACTCCTCCTCCTCCACCTGTCGCCTCCTCCTCCTCCTCTCCTCCTCCTCCTCCTCCCCCCTCCTCCTCCTCCTCCTCCTGTCCTCCTCCTCCTCCTCCTGACCGTCCTCCACCGCCTCCTCCTGTCCGCCTCCTCGCTCCTCACTGCCTCCGTCGCCTCCGCCTCCTCTCCGCCTCCTCCTCCTCCCCCTCCTTCTCCTCCTCCCCTGTCCCCTCCTCCTCTCCTACCTCCTCCTCATCCCCTCCTCCTCCTCCCTGTCCTCCTCCTCCTCCTCATCCCCTCCTCCTCCTCCTGTCCTCCTCCTCCTCCAACGTCCCTCCGCCTACCCTCCTTTCCTCCCCTCCTCCTCTCGGTCCTCCTCCTCCTCCCCTCATCCTGTCCTCCTCCTCCTGTCCTCCCCTCCTCCTCTCCTCTCCTCCTCCTCACCCTCCTCCTCCTCCTACTTTTCTCCTCAGACTCCTCCTCCCGCTGCCGTCCTGTCCTCCTCCTCCTCCTCCTCTCCTCTTCCTCCTCCTCCTCCTCCTCCTCCTCCTCTCCTCTTCCTACTCCTCCTGTCCTCCTCCTACTCCTCCTCTCCTCATGTCCTCCTCCTCCTCCTCTCCTCCTCCTCCTACTCCTGTCCTCCTCCCTCCTCCTCCCCTCCTCCTCCCTCCTCCTCTCCTGTCCTCCCTTCCTCCTCCTCCTCCTTTCCTCCTCCTCCTCCTCCTCCTCCTCTCCTCCTCCTCTCCTCTTCCTCCTCCTCCTCCTCCTCCTCTTCCTCCTCCTCCTGTCGTCCTCCTCCTCCCCCTCCTGTCCTCCTCCTCCCCTCCTGCTCGTTCTACTCCTCCTCCATCCTCTCCTCCTCCGTCCTCCTCCTCCTGTTCTCCTCCTCCTCCTCCTCTCCTCCTCCTGTCGGCTCCTCCTCCTGCGCCTTTCCTCCTCCCCTCCTCCGTCCTGCCCCTCCTCCTCCTCCGCCCCCTTCTCCTCCCCTTCCTGTCCTCCCGCTCCTCATCCCCTCCCTCCTCCTCCTGCCTCCACCGCCTCCACCTCCTCCCTCTCCTCCTCCTCCTTTCCCTCCTCCTACCATCCTCCTGTCCTCCTCCTCCTCCTCACTCCTCCTCCCTCCTCCGCCTCCTCCTCCTCCTCCCTCCTCCTCCCTCCTCCCTCCTCCCATCCTCCTCCTTCCTCCTCCTCCTCCCCTCCTCCTCCTTCCTCCTCCTCCTCCTCCTCTCCTCCTCCTCTCCTCCGCCCTGTCCTCCTCCTCCTCCCCTCCTCCTCCTGTCCTCCTCCTCCTCCTCCTCTCCTCTTCCTTCTCCTCCTCCTCTCCTCTTCCTCCTCCTCCGTCCTCCTCCTACTCCTCCTCTCCTATCTCCTCCTCCTCCTCCTCCGCTCCTCCTCCTCTCCTCCTCCTGTCTCCTACTCCTCCTCCTCCTTCGTCCTCCTCCTCCTCCTCCTTCTCCGTCCTCCTCCCCTCCTCCTCCTCCTCCTCCTTTCCTCCTCCTCCTCCTCCTCCTCTCTTCCCCTCCTCCTCGCCTCCTCCTCCTCCTCCTGTCCCTCCGCATCCTCCTCCTCTCCTCCTGTCCTCCTCCACCTCCTCCTCCTCCTCCTCCTACTCCTCCTACTACTCCTCCTGTGCTCCTTCTCCTCCTGTCCTCCTCCTCTGTCTCCTCCTGCCTCCTGTCCTCCTCTCCTCCTCCTGTCCTCCTCTCCTCTTCCTCCTCCTCCTCTCCTCCTCCTCCTCCTGTCCTCCTCCTGTCCTCCTCCTGTCCTCCTCTTCCTCCTCCTCCATCCTTCCTCCTCCTCCTCCTCCTCCTTTCCTCCTCCTCCTCCTGTCCTCCTCCTCCTGTCCTCCTTCTCCTCCTGTCCTCCTCCTCCTCCTGCCGTTCCTCTCCTCCTCCTCTCCTCCTCCTCCTCCTCCTCCTCCCCTCCTCCTTCCCTCTCATCCCTCCTGTGCTCCTCCTCCTCCTGTCCTCCTCCTCCGCCTGTCCGCCTCCTCCTGTCCTCCTCCTCGCGCCTCGCCTGTCCGCCTCCCCCTCGCCTTCCTGTCCCTCCTCTCCCTCCTCCTGTCCTCCTTCTCCTCCTGTCCTCCTCCTACTCCTCCTCCTGTCATCCTCCCTCCTCCTCCTCCCCTCCTTCCTCCTCCTCTCCTCCTCCTCCTCCTCCCTCTCCTCCTCCCTCCGTCTCCTCCTCTCCCCTCCTCCTGTCCCATCATCTCCTCCTCCTGTCCTCCTCTGCTCCTCCTCTCTTCTCCTCCTTCTTCCTCCCTCATCTGTTCCCCTCCTCCTCCTCCTCCTCTTCCTCCTCCTTCTCCTTCTCTCCTCCTTCCTCCTCCTCCTCCTCCTCCTCCTCCTCCTCGTCCTCCTCCTCCTCTTGTTTGGTTAGCCGGCAGTAGCCAGAAACATTCTGTCAGGCACGAAAGTTGGTTCCTGGAGGCTTGGGTGTAATCCTGACAGCAGAGTATTAAATCTGTTTTCTAAGAGGAGGACTGTCTACGCACACCAGCTCTCAGTCCTAGGGAGCCTGGTATGTGCCATTCCTGACTCACACCGAGGGCTGGAATCTGACGCTTGGCCCCCTGAAAGCCCAGGGCAGGGATCATGATGGCAGCCTGTGACCATGTGTGGACACATGGGGTGAGGAGGGGCCGGAGAACGCACAGAAACCGGCATTGCCCCATCTTCAAGGACACCACCCAGCAGAGAAGTGGATTCTGGGAAGGCTATGATGGGGAAGGGCTTGGCTGTGGTATGGGGCCTGCTCTGTTCTTGCCATCCAGTGAGTGACCCCTGGAAAAGCGAGGCCTCTCGCGCTTCCCGGGGGCGGAGGGAGACCTGAGAGCTGCCGGGATTGCCTCACTGTGGCCAGAACTGGAGGCCCCTTCCTTTTGCAACCAGACCAACAGGTTGAAAGGGTGGTGGTCTTCAGTCTAAATGGAAAATGAACAAAACCTACGTTTTAGATAGTTTGGGAGGCTCGGCGTGGCCTCTGGCTCACCCAGCTCCCTCGGGCCACTCGAGAGGCAGCTCCAGGCCGTGGGGGCCTGTGGGGTGTGGGGTGTGGGGGCCTGTGGGGTGTGGGGGCCGGGCTCTGCTGGGCTAGTGATTCCGCACCCCCTGGCGTGGAGGTCGGTGGGGGGGGGGGGCTCCTCTTGGAGAAAGTGAAACAGACGCTTCCAACAAAGGGGTCCGGGAGGTTGGTTGTATGACATGAAATTTTCTGTGTGACATGAAATGTCTCCACTGAATGGGGCGGAGAGCTCAGTTCCCTTTCATCATAACAGGCCTTGGAAGCAGCAGCCCAACGGGCTTTCCGAGGGTGAGTGCTGCCTGCTGGGGGCTCGAGGGCTGTCCCGTCTGAACAGCCTGTCTCTCTCCGCTCTGGGGGGCTCTCGGGTCCCTGGCCCGGGCTGTGAGGGGCAGCGGCCAGCTTCCGGGCGGCACCATCCTGCCCTCGTGTCGTCAGTGCCACTGAACCCCTGTGGTCCATCCGCCCTCAGCTGCCCGGGGAGCCCGCCCGGGAGCGCAGCCTCGCCTGGCTGGGGCGTTGGAAGTGCCGGATGGGAGTGCCTCTGGGTGCTGCCTGCTCTGCCAAGGCTGCCGGCCCTAAGGAAGCACCGGACAGGGCGGCTTAGGAGAAGTCATGGCGTCACAGCTCCGGGACCAGAAGTCCAAGGTTAAGGTGGGGGTGGTTTCTTCTGCGGCCGAGGGAGCAGCTCACAGCCTGGCTCTCCTGGCTCGTAGAAGGCCGTTTTCCCTTTGTCTCTTTAAAAAAATCCTCACCAAGGATATGCTGTTTCGCGGATTTTAGAGAGCAAGGGAGGGAGAGAGAGAAATATCAACAGAGAGAAGCAGCAATCAATTGTCTTCCCTACTCACCTCGACCAACTGGGGATGGAGCCTGAAGCCTCGGTTGTGCCCTGACCGGGACTCCAACCCGCAACCTTCGTGGTGCCCAGCCAGGCTCTGCCAGACGGAGCCACCGCCAGGCCCCGTGTCTCTGCCCGTCAGCTTCCCGGGCCCAAGTCTCGCCTTCCCGGAAGAACAAGGCGTCTTGGGTCGGGGCCACCCTAGTGCCTGTCTTCATCCGCCTTCTGCAAAGATGCTCCTAGGAAGGTTACATTCTGGGTGCTGAGCGTTAAGGCTCCAACATACACATTTTGAGGGAACACTTCAGCCTGCAGCCTGCTGTCCTTCCACTCCTGGGGCCAACCCTGGCGCCTCCCACTCACACATCCCCAGCCTCCCTGCTCTTGGACTGTGGCTCTGCCCTCATTTAAGTGTATTTCTCACTCACGTGTTCAATCGATCAAACATAAGAGTGCCTACGTCGCAAGATTGCTGAGAAAATGAGACAAGGAATGTTCACGTTAGCTTAACGTCTGCCACATAGTAAGTGTTCAACCACATTTATTCATCTCCCCACTTCCGATGTTTGAGTGTCAGGAGCCAGGCTGGCTGAGCCGGCAGAGCCGGGCCCGCGTGTTGGCCACGGCGGAGGTGAACCACCTGTGGGCAGGGCTGGGCCGGAGCTGCTGAGCGGGGCTGAGAGAAAGAGGCAGAAGCACCAGACAGGCCTGTGGCCCAGGGAAGGCGCTGGGCTCCCTCTGGTGCAGCGGAGGGCACAGGAGCAGATGGCACCGAGGGGTCAGGTTGGAGTGGGGGCGGGGGGGGGGGAGCCCTGGGAAGCTGCAGATGTTGAATTTGAGGCAGAGGAGTCCAGACTCGCTCAGCACGAAGACGGTCAACCATCTGTCCGTTCATTGCACGGGTGTGCCTGAGCCCTTGTGCACGCACGCACCTGCAGGCACCCAGAAGCGCAGCGGCCGAGGCAGAGCGCCTGTGCGAGGGGCACTCTGTGGGGAGATGGACCACATGGGCCCGCAGGTGAGTGTCCGACGACAAGGAGGAGAGGAGGCCAGATGAGCAAAGGGAGTGGGTGCGGTGCCTCGGGAGCGGACAGGAGGCTCCCTGAAGGTGGCATTGGAGCGGAAGCCGCATGGTGAGCATGAGCTAGAGCAGAGCGCGCGAAGGCCCCGAGGAAGGAGAGCGAGGCTCAGAAGGCTGGCCTCGCAGACGAAGGGTGTCCCTGGAGGGGCCGGGAGAAGCCGCTCGCGAAGGCCTGACGCAGGAGGCGACTGAAACCAGCGGGAACGCTGGGGCCTCTGCCCACACAGTCCCCTTTGGCTTAACTTGGTTTCAATGAAGTTTTGCCACCCAGTGTCTGGAGGAACACGTTCGGGAAAAAACTTGTCTTGGATCTTGTTAACAGTGTAACAGTGCCTGGCTGCACACACACGTGTCACAGGGCCTGGCTGCACACACACGTGTCACAGGGCCTGGCTGCACACACACGTGTCACAGGGCCTGGCTGCACACACACGTGTCACAGGGCCTGGCTGCACACACACGTGTCACAGGGCCTGGCTGCACACACGAGGCACAGGGAGTTGGGGCTGTGTGGGCCCAGGGCTGAGTGCAGCCAGCAGCCCACCTGCTCCCTGGGGAGAAGGGCGCCAGGGCCCGGCTGCTCTGCACAGCCGCAGGGGCGGTGTGCGTGCACCGTCACTGAAAGGTCACTGGTTTGGAAACCCCGGAGACAGTGCATACCACTCTTTTACAGACGGGGAAACTGAGTCTGGGGAGGTTCATAGAGCCGCACAGTGGGGAAGAGGCTGCACCCAGGGCGGGCGGTGGGTGTGCTGCCCTCACTCCAAGGCCGTGCAGGGATGTCTGCCCCCCTGGAGGCCTGGGCTGCCTCCCTTCCCAGGACTCATGGGCTGGGGCTGAGGGCACAGGACAGGGCCCAAGGACCTGTTGAGCTTCTTTCTGGGGCTCCACACAAGTCTAAGGTGACTTCCCCGACCCAGCATCCCCTGGGGCTGGCAGTACCCAGGACCAGGAGGCAGAACCTAAAATAGGGACTTGGGGGACAAGCTTGGTCGTCAGATCTGAGTTCAGGTCCTGAATCTGCCTCTCGTGCCCTGAGGTGGGATGTGGGCACTTCCCTGGGAATCTCCGAGCCTCATTTCCTCCTCTCAGGAAGGACGAGTGCAGCCCACAGGGTCCTGGAGAACCAAGTGCGACTCTGCACACTTGCGTGCACCACAGGGCCTGGCTGCACACACACGTGTCACAGGGCCTGGCTGCACACACACGTGTCACAGGGCCTGACTGCACACATGCGTGCACCACAGGGCCTGGCACCGGGGCCCGATTTAGTTGTTGCTCTGCTGCTCCCGTAGACGAGGGTTATCGCTGCATCCAAGGCCTTCTCCGGCGTCTGTAAGAGCAGAGCCTGAAGCCTGGACTGGGGCCTGGTCTGTCACTGGCATGAAATCTCAACCCGCAGTGGATTTCCGAGGGAAATGAAGCGGGGTGCTCGGTGCTTCCCACGGACGGAATCGTGCCCTTTCTTCCAGCGCTGGCTCTGTGGTTAAAGCTGTAGCGATGCTGGCACTGTTCGCCCGTCTCTGTTTATTTTACTTGTGTGATGAACAGTCAAAACACATGAACTGGCTGTGTGGTTTCTAGGAGCTAAACAGAAAACAGAAGGGAAGCTGCCTCCCGTTCGGTTCCCCTTCTCCCGGACAGCCCGGGCGTCTCCCCGAGGGACATGCTTGCTGCCGCCTCCCGTTCCCAAGGCCCAGGAGCAGAGGGCGTTCGCACAGCTGCTCCTCCAGGGGCGTTAAGGGCACGTGAACGTACCGCTGGCAGGTACTGAGCCAGCTCAGCGCCCCGCACGGTCACTGCTTGTGTGTATTCTCAGAACTCGTCCCCAGCTAAGGACGGTTATGACTCCCTTTTGCAGACGCGGACGCTGTGGGTGAGGAGACCAGTCACAGTGGGAGGACCGAGAGGCCGGTGGAGCAGGGACTGCAGGCTCCAGAGACGGTGCTGACGCTCCGGCTGCGAAGACTGGGAGCTGAAGGTCGGTGGCCAGGCCTTCCTGCTCACCACAGCGTTTCCCAGGCACGGATGGCGCAGCCCAAGCGCTGGCTCCCGGCAGCACTGGTGACTTCACAACAGTGCCCTCCTGGCGTGGCCCTCCTGGCGTGGCCCTCCGGCAGGCGTGTGGGGCAGGCCTGCTGGGATACGGCCACACTCCCCACATCTCGGCACTCACAACAGCCGTGGCCCGTGTGTCTCGCTCTGGTCTGTGGGTCATCGGGGAAGGTCTGCGTTAGGCTTGGGGTCTGTGACCAGGCCTGTCCATTGTATTTCTTCACTGGGGACCAGTGGTCACCCCGCGAATGATGGTAAAGGGACGGGGCACAGAGACCAGGACAGATGAAGCAAACACGCTGCTTTGTCACTCATTTCCCTGCGGGCAGGCTGAGCGTGCGGAGGCACTGAACAGAGACGGAGGACGAGACAGCAGGCCGTCGGGAGCCGCCGCCCAGCGCCCATTCCGGAGGGAGTGGTCTGAGGGGCCGCCTCGCCCACCCCAGTCTCTGTGCTTTGGGGTGAGTGCTGTCCTCACCTGCCGACTTCAGCGGTGACACCGGATCCATTTCTGGCCCGTGGGAATACTGCATCCCCTGGACCAAATGATTGGTTAGGCCGGTCATGTGACCCACACTGGGCCGATGAGAATGACACTTGGGACTTTGGCAGAACTGCTGGACGGAGGGCCAGTTTCCAGTGAATCTGTGACACCAGCAGAAGCCCGGGCACCTCTCGGACCCACAGTAACGCGACCGCAGAGCAGGGCCAGCGGCGAAAGGAGCTGTGAGGAGGCTGTTGGCATCGGGCCCAGCTGTGCCTGAAAGCCCTTAGTTTTACAATAAATCCTTTTGGGGATGGAGGTGGGCCTCAACCAGTTTGAATGGGATATTGCTCCTTGCACCCATCAACACTTTACAGATGCAGGTGGTAAAGCGAGATGCTGAGATCAGCCCTGGGCTCAGACCTGGTCCTCTGCAGAGAGCTGCGCCGCCTCCTGGTGAGACCTGGAGCACTTCCCTCGCGCTGCTGTGCTGGCTCCTCCCCGAGTGACCGAGGGCAGGGCAGCCAGGCTCGGGCTCCTGCTCCCTGCCAGCCGGCTCACAGCCTGTCTGCCCACAGATCCCAGTCGCAGGACATCCCCACCGCCAGCTCCCCGCAGCCCCAGGCTCGCAGGGGGCGCGGGAGCCTGGCTGGGGCAGGCTGAGGCGCTCAGAGCTCGTCAGTGGCGCCCGCAGAATTCACACCTGGTCTCTGCCTCACCTGCTGCCCTGTTGGTCAGAGACAATGTTAGAGGAAATGCGAATGGGTGCTTTCAATGGCAACAGCTTTGTATTGATCTGGTCCACTGTCCTCCAGCCCCTCCCACATGAGAATGCTAGGCCCAGGGACAGGGGCTCGCTGCTGCCTCCTGGTCCCCAGAGCCTGGCGGCCAACACTGGCACTGCCCCCGAGCGTCCTGCTGTCCTGTCGTCCTGCCTGTGAGTCCAGGGTGGGGCTCTGTTCCGGAGAAAGCTCTCTCCGGAAACTCGTGTGCCAGGAAGAGCGGTCAGCTGGAAGGCAACGCGGTGGGAGGGCAGGGCGGTGTGTGCAGGGGGGGAGCAGTGCCTGGACTCAGGAAAGGCCGACGGCCCCGTGACCCTCCCGCAGGTCTGTGGTCCCCACAGCGCGTCCCGTGGCCGCAGCGGAGCCGCCGTCCGTCCAGGTGAGCCTCTTCTGGGCGGCTGCAAGGATTGCCCACGCGGAGGGCTGCGGCCACGGGAGTGCGTTTCCAGTTGGGGGCGAGATGTCTGAAAGGCGGCAGCCTCCCAGGTCCGAGGGAGAAGCCTCTCCGGCTCCTCCCGCTCCTCCTGCTGCCCAGGCTCCTCTCTGCTGTCTCCTCGCCGCCTGGTCCCCGTCTGTGTCTTTAAAGCACACGGTCCGTTGGACCAGAGCCCACCTACCAGGTCACCCAGCACCGAGGTCCTAACAGCCACAGCCACTGCGCCCTCAGTTTCAATACAGTCCCAGCCACAGGCTCCAGGTGGGGCTGGGCGCACCTTCTCCTGCAGCTCCCGCCCCTCCACTCGGGATCTGCGGACTCCGGGGAAGGGTTGGGGGGAGAGGGGGGCGTTTGGTGGGGCCTGAGCGAGCAGGGCTCCTTCCTGGGGAGGCTCCTCCAGGCACCGTCAGCTCCCCTCTGGTTGCCATTCCTGAGGGAGGAGAGGCTGAGGGGGCTGGGCCCGTGCGCTGCTCTACAAGGGTCCTGTGGCCACAGACTCTGAGGCTGCTCTCTGGACGCCGTGAGGGGAGCAGGCGGGAGCAAGGGCTTGGGAGACCGCAAGCCTAGTGCCAACATGCCTGTGCTGTAGCCCCTCAACGAAGATCCGTAGCCCCCGCCAGTGCCAGGCGATGGCCAGCGCCCTGGCAGCACAGGGTAGTGCCAGCCTTGTGGGCTGGCAGCTGGGGGAGAGAGATTGAAAGGGAACCTGCAGACAAGTGAGGAAAAACTTCCCATGGCGAGACAGGAAGGAGACTGGGCAGGGAATGGAGAGTCAAAAGCTGGGACAAGCATTCCAGACATGGGAGCAGTAAGTGCAACGGTCCTCAAGTTAGAGAGCCCGCCCCGAGACAGGAGCGGGCCCAGCGTGCGGGACCATGGCCAGTGGGCAGACGTGGGAGGTCAGCAAGGACGCGTCCTGCTGCCCCTGGGCTGTGGGAAGAAATATGGATTTTATTCAAAGGATTTAAATGTGGTGTGTCATGACTTAAGTTAGCTTTTTAAAGGATCCCTTTGGGGAGCAGGCACAGACAATTACAGGACAGAGACTGGCAACCTTTCTCTGTAAAGATTCAGACAGTTGCCCTGGCTGGTGGCGCAATGGTTAGAGTGTCCGCCCACAAACCAGTATCTCAGGTTTGATTCCTGGTCAAGGGCATGTCCCTGGGTTGCAGGTTTCATCCGCAACCCAGTTCATCTCTCCGTCTCTCTCTCTCTCTCTCTCCCTCCCTCCCTCCTTCCCTTTCTCCTCCTCTCCCTTCCATCCACTCTCTCTCTCAAAAAAAAAAAAAAAAAAATCAATGGAAAAAAAATATTTGGGTGAGGATTAACAGAAAAAAAAAAGATTCGGACAGGAAATGTTTTGGCTTTGGGGAGCCTACAGTGCCATTATCTGGCATGGAAGCAGCCAGAAGCAAGTCCTAGGCAACCAGGTGTGGCTGTTCCCGGGAAACGTGGTAACCATCGGCAGCAGCTGGACTGGCCTCCAGCACTGGCTTGCTGAGCCCATGGCAGGGTAACAAAATGGAAATGAAAAGAGCACTGTGGCCCCAAGCAAGTGACTTAACCTCTCTGGACCTCAGTTTTCTCATCTGTAGAATGGGCACACCTTAACTCACAGAACACAAAAATTTCTAAGTATTAATAAAGCGCAATCAGAGCCCTGGCCATGCACTAGTGGCTGCTCTGGTATTACATGGAGCCAGGATGATTGTATTTGTTAAAAAAAAAAAGGGTTTAAAAAAGGAGTGGGGTAAGTCCAGCCTTATAAGGCCCAGGAAATCGTTTGGTCTGGCCCTGCCAAGGCATTAGTGGTGAGTTAATTAAATGTTTGACCAAATACAGCAGGCTAATTCCTAAGTGGATAATGTTGTATGGCCCGAGAACGATGTTACAAATACCCAAATGGCTCTTGGCAGAGAGAAGCCCCTTCTTAAAACATGGCGTCGTAGAGCTAACCAAGTGCCGGTGCTCTGGCACTTAGAGGTCGACGGAAACATTTCTCATGGACGCGAAGGCCGCAGTGACACAGGTCAGGGCTCCCCCTCAGCCAGGCCAGTGTTCCTGCTGCAAGCCTTGCTCCCTCTTCCTCAATGAGGCCTCGGCACTGCCTGTGTGGCCAGCCCTACGGCCTTGCCATCCTGCTCCTCCTGGGGGAGGTGTCTGGGCCGCAGCAGCCTGTGCTGCCCTCGGGGCTGCGTATGGATTTAATTGGTCCTTGTTTCTAGCTTCCTGTTGCCTTTTCCCTCTTCCATGTGGAGAGAGAGGCTCCCTTTCCGGTGCATGCGCGGTGGGAAGGGAGCCACAGAAACCCTGGCTGGGCAGGGCCAGGGGAGTGCAGGGGAGGCCCTGAGGGGGCACATTTGCCTTCACCTAAGGCCAGTCCCGAGGGGACCGTTCAGGCCGAGAGGCCAGGAGGCAGATGCAGGCCCTTCCCACCGCGTTGCTGTCGTTGTCATGGACACTGACCTCGGAGAGCAGGTCGCTTGGCGGGAGGCAGAGGGCCTCTCCTGGGTGAGACCCATCAGGAAGCCCAGAGAGGCGGGAGTGAGGGATGCACAGAAGAGCGGGGAGTGTGGCCGGTCCCCAAACCCAGAGAGAGATGCAGAGAGAGCAGAGATGAATGAATGGGCGGACAGATGGACACACAGATGCACAGACAGATATACAGCAAGTCTTCTCCGGGCGATCAAGGGAGAGCCATTCATTCGTCAACAACTTCAGGAGCTTTAACGATGGACCGGTGTGTGGCACTGATTTTTCCTGTCAAGTGAAACAGCCACGCTCCCCGCCCGTACAACGCCCTCGGTCTGCGGCGAAATCTACTGCCCTGGGCCCGCAGACACGGCTTCTATCCATCTGCTTCCAGGGGCAGCCCACAAGCACTGCAGCCTCAGCCAGGGGAAGGCCGAGGGCAAGGCCTGGAGGCTGCCACCCGCAGAAGTGAATTTTAAGAGACTGACAGGTATCAGTGAGCCAAACCATTAAAGTATGGGAATCAGATCTGCCTGGGTTCAAATCCCTCGCTTTACCACTTACTAGCTGTGTGACATTGGGCAAGTCACTCTACCTCTCTGAACTTTAGTTGCCGCATTTGTTCATTGGTCGTTGTAGGTGTCGAGAACACAATAGTGAACAAAACAGACAAAATCCTAGTCTTTGTACAGGTGACATTCTAGTTGGAGGAGACAGACAATAAAATACATGACCCTGTAATGTGGATGGTGCTGAGTAAGACGAGAAAAGTCAAGCAGAAGGAGAGGAGCGAGGAGCCCCGGCATCCGGTGGGGTTGTCTGAGCAGACCCTTGAGGAAGGTGGAGGAACGAGCTGCCTGGGCATGGGAGGCCGGGGGGGGGGGGGGGGGGGAGCGTGCTCAGCCCTGGAAAAGCGGCGGGTGTGATCGTGCAGGGCTCCCAGGCAGAGCCTCTCCTGGCCTGGCGAGCCCCATGTGATCACAGGTGCTTCTAAGAGGGAGGCGGAGATGCAGGGGACAGAGGGCAACGTGAGAAAGGAAGCAAGGAGGGGCCCAGAGCCAGGAGCCAGCTGCTGTGCGGAGACCTGAGGGCGCAGCCCTGGTGGCCGGCGCTGCTCAGAGACACCGTGACCGGGACGGGCCAGCTGCAAGGACCACGCCAGCCCCTGGCGCAGGAGCGCGCCTTCGTGCTGCTTCCGTCCCTACCACAGGCCCAGGGCACCTCTTCTGCTTGTGCTGCTGGGTGTCCGCTCCAGCCCCCGCAGGCCCCGCACCCAGTGCTCCCCTTGCTCTAGCCTCCAGGCCTGTGCGAGGCCGTCCCTCGGCTGGGAGCTCCCCAGCTGGCCAGGCCTGTCCCGGAGCTGAGCCCTTTCTGTCTCTGACCCTCCCTTCCTCCCCATTTCTCTGCTGTTCCTCCCCAGCGGACCCCCTTCCGCACTCTCCCCACACCTACTGAGCGCTTAGCACATCCTGGGGATCCAAGTGCTGGCCTCCTTCTTTGTGTTCACGTAAAAAAACCATTGAAACCTGTAAAGAATTTTTGTGAGTTTATTTGAGCCCAACTGCCGACATATGCCGGGAAGCAGAACCTCAACGAATTGAGATAGTGCTCCGGAGAATGGCGGGTTACATCTGTATTTATACATTGCAATCAAAGGAGGAACATAGGTGGGTTCCATGAAATCCATTGGTGATAGATTAAGGAGGAGGGATATGCAAAGCAGGGAAACCCCTGGGATTGGATAAAAAGTAAAATGATAGACACATACTTAGGTGGGTGCAGGAACAATTAACATGATAATGAAGGAATCTGTGGCATCTGTCCTGGCGCCCAGCACATTAGATTGTGCCCTGGGGGCTCCAGAAAAAGGGAAGTCGCAAGTTACCCAGACATTTCAAGGGTATGTTATCATAGATGCAAAAAGACAGAGGCTCGGTTAAGGTAAAGGTTGACCTTGTCAGTGAAGATACCGGCCTAGGACGTAACTGCCCACCATCACTGCTTTAGTTAAAGTTTAATTTCAGACCATCCTTTGTTGGTGACCTTAGGTCTCTGAGTTTGCATGACCGCCATGCAGGCCTCCCCTGAGCTGGTCAGGTCAGCATGTGGCTCCTTTTGTCCACATTTGCATCCCCCAAGAGAAGGCAAACAGCTCCTCCTTGTCCAGCCCTTATTGTGTGCCAGCCAGGGCCACTGTGAAGAGGGGCTGAGGCAGCCACTCCAACAGGATGAGCTGTGCCCGGAGCTGTGCCAGGCGGGCAGCCAGCCGCTCAGAGCCCACCTCCGGACTCCAGGCCACAGAGGAGGGTGTGGCTGTGGGGCAGACAGGACACCCCAGTGCCCTGGGCCTTACATTCTTAAGCATTTACTGGGCATTTTGTCAAATCCTTACCTTACGGTGCTACAGTGGGAAAACGGAGGGGGGGGTCCCTGCCCAAGGTCACAGCTCCAGCAACCAGCTGAGCTCCCGGGGCTGAGTCCAGGCCTCAGGAAGGAATTGGCGAGAAGGAGCCCCAGGAGGCACCTCCCACTTCCTGGCTGTGGCCCTGGTCTGAGGTGGTTTACACTCGGGTAGGCGTGAAGCTCAGGGCCTCAGCCGCCCCGGGAACATGCGGCAGCATTAGTGCAGGAGCGGGTGTCCTGGGCTCACACTGGGTTCTCAGCCTCCTGGGGAGGTTCCCCCTACAACGACTCAGAGGACAGCAAGGCCCTTCTACTGGCCCTGGAGCGCCCGGGGCCCAGGCCTCGGGGAAGAGGCCCCTGCCCAGCAGGTCTGCTGCTGACAGCCGGGCCCTCAGCTCTTCCCAGGGAACCCAGAGAAGTCCCTCCTCCTGCTGCCTCCCTGTGCCTGGGGCCAGAGCCCATCGCTGCGGAGCCTGGAGCAGCGGAGTCTGGAGCAGCGGGTGTCCCCGAGAGCCCATCCCCAGAAGTGGCATTTCCGGGGGGCGGGGGCATGAAGGAGCCACTGCTGAGCTGTCAGCGGCCGCCCCACTTTCGGGGTGGGCTGGGGTGCGTGGCTTCCCAGGTGCATTTGCATAGAACACCTTCAATAGCCTGACACATCCCCGCAAGACAGCGCTGCTCATCGTGGGAGCTTACATTTCTGGTTGGTCACTCAGTGCCGGCGCCAAGTGGAAGCCTTTATCTGGATTCGGGGCTTTTTCTCTCGACAAGCCGACAGAGTGCGAGCCTGTGTGGCCTTACTCCCGCCTGTGGGCGAGGAACCGCGGCTTGCCTGTGGCAGAGGCATCTGCGAACCGTCTGCGCTCTGCCCGCAGCCTCCTGTTAGACAGACGTCTGGTGAATGAGGAAACTGAGGCTCCTCCCCAAAGGCTGCCCACGCCTTCCTGGGGCGTGAAGGAGGCGGAGCTCACGTCTCCTGTGGCTGCCTGAGGGCCCTGGGAGGGCGGGCAGGTGCTAACGGCCCTGTCCCTGAGGCCCTGGGCTGCTCCTCAGCCCTGACTAGGTAACAGGTGAGCTGACAGGTACACTGTCCTTCCCCAGCCCAGCATTGCAGGCCTGGCTTTCCTAGGGCAGTGGTTTGGTCTGAATCCAAGCCCCATAACCAGCAGCCAGTGGCCTTGCCCTCCCCGTTACAGGCTTTCCTCCTCCTCCCTGCCATGAAGCTGCTGGAATTGGAGTGCTGTTGGGAGTTATTGGCTCAATATCTTTATAGGTTTTCCCTGCTTCCCTCCCCTCCATCCTTACCCCCCATAGCTCAGAGGACATGCCCGGCCCCCACGGGGTGAGGTGGAGAGCCTGCCATTCAGGCCAGCCCTGGGCAGGGCCCATGCCCACTCTCCCCTGGCAGCCCCATGTCCTGCCCGCCCCCCCTATCCCTCCACACACATCGGGCTGCCTGCCCCCAGTCTGCACGACTCCCAGTAGGCTCCATGCTTCTGGGAAGGGCAGGGACTGTGTACAGCCTGCCCAGAGGCAGCGAGACAGCAGGCAGCCTGTCATCAGGTCACAGTCAGAGCCTAATGCACGGTTAGTGCCACACTGGGAGGCAGGGTCACTCCCAGCAGAAGCCGGCCAGGCGGCCAGGGACTGACCCTCAGTGCGACCTGCTCATACCAGTCATGGTAGGTCTCACTGCCTGACCAGTCACTGCCGCAGTCACACTCAGCGACACGCTGGGGCTGCAGGTTCACTCACAGCCACTCAGTGTGTCTGCAGCTAGTCAGGCCGGCAGGTCGGTCAGCCCATCTGCACCAGCTGCTGGCCACATGGCCATCTTCTGTCAAACAGCCAATCAGAACCAGCCAGCCAGGTGCACCATGCCCTCAGCAGCTTCAGGCCGCCGTGTTCAATGGTCACACAGGGCATCTGACCACCGTCAGCCCGGGAGGCTGAGTTTCTGTCTGAAACGGTCCGTCACAGGCAGCCACCGTCTTGGCCTGGTCAGTCACAGCCACAAAGAAACACCAGCCAGCCAGCCAGCCAGCGTTCTCAAGGTCAGACGTGCTGCACAGGCCCTGGGGTCACTGGACACCATCATCTGCTCAGTCAGCACGAATCACTGCTCAGCCAGCGGATTCAGGCGAGACCCTCCCCCACCAGCAGCAGGAGCCCAGCCCCAGCGTCTCGGTGAGCAGCAGCCGGACGAGCCAGCAGCCAGCAGCCAGCAGCCACCGCACCAGCAGCCAGCAGCCAGCAGCCAGCAGCCACCGCACCAGCACAGGGAACTCTCGTTCTCCATCAGTTTGATTAGGTGACCAGGCAAACACCAGGCCCATTGCCATCAAGCAGCCAGCCAGCCAGGCAGCCCTGGCCGTGAGCCAGCCTCCCAGCCGGCCAGGCGCTTCGCCGGTCAGACTCCACCCGTCAGCCCGGGCCTGGCCAGGCGGCCCTGGGTAGTCACAGGCTCCGCGGGGGAGGCCTGTCAGTCCCCAGCCAGCAGGCAGCCTCTGCGGCCACCACCACTCAGTGAGCCTCGGCCGCACGGAGGCACAGGCTGGCTTCTTACCGAGCAAACCAGCCACTGGGACTCATGGACAGAAACCCTAAATCCAACGGAAAACGCACCTTAGCCCCTTCAGCAACGTCCAGGGCCAGTGGCCCCAAACCAGCTTCCTGCTCTGGGCTCCTAGGAGGGACGGGCTGAGGGGATGGGCTGACCCGCGATTCCCACTTGTCAGCCAGAGGTGTGGCAGAGGGTGCCGCGGACACCAGCTCTCTGTCCCCACCTGAGGGTCTTCCCAGAACGAGGCCCTGAGCCTTCCCAGCAGGGATGCTGAGAGCAGGCCTGGCCCTGAATCGTGGGCTCCTCCCCCTTCCTCTGTCATCAGTGCCCCCTGCTCTGTCCAGATAGGCGCCACCACTTTCCATAGCTCAGACCTGCAGCTGATGCCCCCCAGTGCCACTCCTGAGCACGTGTGCGTGCTCACACACACACTCACATACACCCACATGAACACACACACACTCACACATACACACTCACATGCACCCACATGCACACACACACTCACACATACACACTCACATGCACCCACATGCACACACACACACTCACACATACACACTCACATGCACCCACATGCACACACACACTCACACATACACACTCACATGCACCCACATGCACACACACACACTCACACATACACACTCACATGCACACACATGCACACTCACACATACACAAACTCGCACACACACGTACACACATGCACACATGCACACACACGTGCATACACACACATACACACCCTCACACACATATACACACACTCACACATACACACAAATACACATGCACAGCCACATACGCACACACTCACATGCACACACACACATACAGGTACACACACTCACATGCATGCACACACACATACACACACACACACATGTGCTCGGCCACCTGGCTTCTTGGCCGGCCTCATTTCAGAACAGCCTGTTCCAAGAACACCCCCCTCCCACCCCCGCAGCTTCCGTCCATGGGGGCTGAGCCCGGGGGACTGTCCGTCTCTGAGACGAGGCTGTGCCCCGTCAGCACCTGCTCCACCGCACATTGGCCTGTGGCGACACTGGCACAGCAGCTGGGTTTAGAGCGGGCTCCCTCATTAAGATGAAGACAAGAACGGATCCCGCCTCCCAGGGTCTGGGTGAGGAGGAGCCGAGGAGCCGGGCCTGGAGGGGGTCAGTGTCTGCGACTGCTGACATGGGACTGGTTTTTCCAAGCAGCCCAACGGGTGCCCAGGCCAGGGGCTCCGAGACACTTCTCCCGCGTCCCTTCTCTCCCCCAGTCGCGCAGCCACCCCCCCCCCGCCCCCACCATCACAGCCTCATCCTGCGGGGTGTGCTCAGCGGGCCACCCTTCCTCACCTCCAGTCACCCAGGAAGTCCCTGCTTTTGCTGCGCCCATTTTAGAGGAGGAAGCAGAGGTCCCAGGAGCTGGAGCGACTGCCAAAGCCACAGGCAGTCAGTGCAGGGCCAGAACCAGCTGATCCTAAGGCCCGCGGTCGTCTACGGATCTTGCCCTGTGACCCGGCGCCGTTAGCTGGTTATTAATAACGGGAAGGAGCAGAGCGAAGGCCAGACACTACAGGCATGTCACCCGGGAGCTTCACCAGGAGCTGCCGTTTCACACTCCCCAGCGGCCAACAGAGGGGAGGCAGCCACATGCCCAGTGAAGCTGGGGGGACTACGGAAGGTGCTTGCTGTCAGTCACAGCTGGAAAGAGGACATTGGCTAGAATGGGCGTGGCCACTGCAAGCGAGGAGAGATGGGGAGCTCATACTCCCCTAAACACAGGGATTCACCCTCTTGGTTGCTCTTGGTGCTCCTGGGACTCTTGTTTCTCAGGTGGTCCTGGCTTCCTGGTCTCTGCCCCGATGGCCATGGCCATGCCATCCCTGGACGGACGGCGCAGCTGCCTGACGCGGAAGTGGACTGTGAGCCATGGCGGAAGCTTGGGCTCTGCTCGGACGCAGCTCGCCGACCCCCAGTGGCACTGCTCCTGTGTCTGGACGGGGAAATGGGACTGTGGAAACCAGGGGTGCACGTCCATGGACGTCGAGCTTTCTGCCATGTTTCATTGTCCCGGGAGCCTGGACATGCTAATTCCAGCAGAACCTCACAAAGCCCATCCCCACAAGCAACCAAGGGAGACGAGGCACCCTCCCCTCTGATGACACCCCCACCTGCCCAGCATCCCCTCTTGCACCTCTAGCCTCCCTCCCTCCTCCCATCCATGCTGGCTTCCTGTTTGCACTCGGCTTTTCTCTTGCCTGAAGTTGTTCAATGGTTGTCCTGAATTCCTGAGAAATTGCCCTCCCAGGTGACCCCTGGAGTGAGATGCCCTTCCCAGCAGGCCCGGCTGCTGGTGGCCACGTGCCTGAGTGGGGGTATTCGGCGGCTCTGGCCTTGCGGCGCCCTCTCTGAGTCAGACAGGCCCTTCCTCAGCACGTGCTGCATGTGGCTGGGCGCGGTGGGTGGCGCAGTGCCAGCAAGAAGGGGCTGCACAGGAGGAGCAGCCCCCAGCCCCCAGTGCCCAGGGGGTGGGGGCGGGGGCAGCTGGCCTGGGCCTTCTGCTCCCCTCACCCCTAGAAAGCAGTCCGGACACTGGCACGTGGCTCAGAGGCACAGGCCTCAGGCTGCTGTGGCCATGGCTCTGCCCGCACACCGAGGGCCCAGAGGGAGCAGAGGGAGCTGCAGGAGCCTTTGCTGTGAGGGATATGGCTGGGCCCGCGACCGTCCCCACTGGACTTCTTGCCCCTCTCCCTCCTCCCTTCTGCTCCTCTGCTCTCTCCATCGGTCCTTCCCTTCCCCTCTCCCCTGCCTCCTCTCTTCCCTCTCAGTTCACCTCTCCCCACTCCTCTTCCCCTCCCCCTCCACACTCAGCCCTCCCCTTCCCTCTCCCTCCTCTCCACCCACAGTCCTTCCTTTTCTGGATTTGTTTCTCATTGGGCAGGTCCTCCTCTACTCCCAGTCCACCTGGGGTCACCTCTTCCTTCGAGCCCTCCTGCTCCTGCCCCTCCTTCAGTCGGCCTGTCTCTTTTAGTCTGTCTGCCTGTCCTCCCTCCCTCTCTCCTGTTCCTTCCTCCTCCGGTGACTCTGGGAGCTCAGGGTTGCAGAAGTGGCTGTGTCTGTACAGTCTTCACGAAAGCCTGACCCAGCTCCAAGCTGCAGCCTGCAGCCTGCATGCCGAGGTCTGGGCTGGTGTCAGATGGGGCTCTGCAGTGAGACACATGGCCCTCACCACTGGCCACCTCCCCCCAGGCCTGGCCACCTCCCCCGAGGCCTGACCACCTCTCCCCCGGCCTGGCCACCTCCCCCCAGGCCAGGCCACCTTCCCCCAGGCCTGGCCACCTCCCCCCAGGCCAGGCCACCTCCCCCCAGGCCAGGCCACCTCCCCCCAGGCCAGGCCACCTCCCCCCAGGCCAGGCTACCTCTCCCCAGGCCTGGCCACCTCCCCCCAGGCCTGACCACCTCCCCGCAGGCCAGGCCACCTCCCCCCAGGCCAGGCTACCTCCCTGAGGGCGCCCCAGCAATTTCAGGCTCCATCGTCTTCCCTGGGACCATTCTCCTCTCTCCCCTCCGGGCACCCAGCCTGATCCTCTAGGTTCAAGGCAGCTGGCACAGCTGCTGAAGGAAGATGGCCTCGAGCCCTGCAGCTGCGAGGACAGCCCGCCCAGGCCCTGTGTGCACGAGCCACAAAGGGTCTCCTGAGTCCTCCCCAGCAGCAAGGACACACCATGGCCTGTTACACATCCCTCTGCCCGCCTCCCCTGCACTCCCAGTCCCCACTCTGCACAGCACACCCAGGTCCTGGGGTGGGGGCACACGGCTGTGCCGGGCCTGAGGGGCGCCCCGTCAGCAGGCTCCTCTCACGGCAGCCTCCACTCGGATAGTCCTGGGCTTCGAAGGTGACCTCCAGGGCCTTGGGGAGACGGGGGCTGTTCGATCTGCTGCAGCTGCCCAGGTGCAGTCTGCCAGCTTCGGCTCCCGGCGGGACTCCCTGAGCCGTCTGTCCATCCGGATGGTGGCCCTGTCCATCCGATGGGGGGCTGGGTGGGTGTCGCTGGAGCCAGGAGACACTCGGGAGACTGGGCGAGAGACAGTGACTTCAACAGCTCGGGTTTGGCTGAGGAATCGGAGCTGAAGGGAGTGGAGGAGGGACTTTGGGAGACACATGGGAGCTATTTTTCTGGGGGAGGTGGAGGCCTTGCTCTAGGTCACAGGCGTCTCAACCGCAGCTCCTCACAGACCCCAGCTCCACGCTGGGGCGGCGTCGGTCACGGCCCTTCCCAGGCACAGTGAGCGGACAGCTCGGTCAGGGCCCTGCCAGCTGCCCAGCAGCTCTGCGGTGGCCTTTCTAGACGTGGACTCACACTGGGTGGTGAGAAGGCCTTCTGGGGGGCTCGGGGTGGGAGTGGGCGCAGAGCCCTTCATTCCCGACAGAGGAGGCTCCCTGCTGAGCACCACGTTTCCCACATGTCCTGGCTCCCATGAGAGCAGGCCAGAGCGTGTAAAGGCTCCTCCAAGAACCCTGCTGGGTGACAAGCCTGGAAGACAAGGCAGATGGCTCCCCACTACCCTCGGAGAATATCCACAGGGCCTGCCTGCTGGGTTAACAAAGCCTGGCTTTGTCTGGCCTCCAGGCCTTGCTCCTGCCCCTGCCTTTGCCACAGGCAGCCCTTCCAGCCCCTTGAACTTCTTTAGTCCTTGGTCCTCAGAGCAGGTGTCCTGGCCACCCAACCTGCCCCTATAGAGAAAACTCTTCTCCCATCACCTCTTGGTTAACTCTTCTGCAACCTTTAGGACTTGGATGCCACTTCCTCCAGGAAGCCTTCCTAGAATTCCTCAGGGGAGAGGCAGTAGAGCATAACTGTTCGGATCAGCCATACTGGGGTTAGAGTCCTACTTCCTGGCTGTGTTAGGTTTTCTAGGATTCAACCAATTGGAACTTATTGTTGAAGTCTGAAACCAGCGTGTCAGCAGAGTTGGTTCTTTCTGAGAGTTGCGAGAAGGAATGCTCCAGGCCTCTTCCCAGCACACAGAAGCCTCAGCTCCTTGGCTGGCAGCGGGCATTCTCCCTGTGCCTTGGCTGGCAGCGGGCATTCTCCCTGTGCCTTGGCTGGCAGCGGGCATTCTCCCTGTGCCTTGGCTGGCAGCGGGCATTCTCCCTGTGCCTTGGCTGGCATGATCGCCTTTGTGTGATGTCCGTGTAAGACTTCCCCTTCTTGTAAGGACACCTGGCAGATTGCATTAGGGTCCGCCCTCATGACCTCGGCTACATATGTAAGAACCCCATTTCCAAATGGGTCAGATTCTGAGGGCTCAGGGGCTGTGACTTCAACGTGTCCTTTTGGGGAAACACAATTCAAGCCATCACACTGCTCTGTGACCTTGAGTGTGTCACTTAACCTTTCTGAGCCCTGTTTTCCTCATCTGTTCAATGAGAATTGTGACAAGAAGAATCAATTGCCCCAGGATGCTGGGGGCTTTGATTTGAGGCTGAGTTCTACTCACCAGCTGTGTGACCTTGGGCAAGTCCCTTAACCTCTCTGAATCAGTCTGAGACAGGCCAGTAAGCCAGGGCAAGTGGAACAGGGAAGCTGAAAGAGAGCTGAACAAGCTGACAGATAGTTCAACAGCAGGTCCAGAGGCCCCCTCCTAGAAATAACATCTAGGCCTCAGTTGTATTTCAGCTGTAGGCCCAGAAAAGCAGCAGAACCAGGTGGACAGCACCAGGACCAGCTGCGGGGACTGACGCACCCTGCGTGGCACTGACCATCGGCGGAGACCGCGCCCTGGAGGGAGGAGCCCACCTGGGAACTGAGGCCTGTTCTGCTGGAACCTCCTTTGAGGCCTCCCTAAGGTTCCTGTGAGAGAGAGAGAGAGAGAGAGAGAGACTCCAAACAAAGGACCCAGAGTCTGCCCTCCCTCAGGGAGCAGCCCCCGCCAGTCCCCTCCCCGCCTTCCCCCACAGGCACACATTTCCTAAACCCTCAGGGACCCAGGAGACTTGCAACCAGGGCAGCAATGGGCAGCAGCAGCTCGTCTCAGGCTGCCCCCCATCCTGCCCCCCAGGCCTTTCTCGACTTCCCCGAGAGCTAGGCGGCCCACTGGGCTCTCCTGTGGCTTCTTCTATGCTAAGCCCTTTCTTGTTTTATGTCTCCAGCTTTAATGCACGTTCCCTCATAGTCACCTGGGCTTGTGAAATCTTTCCTGCACGAAGTCGAGAACCCACACCCTACGCGCCAGCCCCAGGAAGACCCGCCCAGGCCAGGTCCCTGTCCCCTAACAGGTCTATTGCTGCAAGCAAAGCCCCGCCAGCTCAGTGGTGACGAACAATAACCATCGTAGGTTTTGTCCCTGAATCTGCAGTTGGACAGAGGTCAGTGGGGAGACGTTCTCAGTTTCACACGACAAAAGTGGGGCTGGAGCTGGAGGGCGAGCCGCATGCCATCCTGGTCTCCTGTAGGCGCTGGCGCTGGCGGGAGCGGCCAGGCCTGGGCCCAAGCGCCGGCTCCTCCTGTGAGGCTTCCCCTGGCACGTGGGCTTCCTCCGAGCACGGCGGTCGGTTCCAGGAACCAGGTCCCCAGAGACCTGGGTGGAAGGGGCCTGCGGGTTAGGACCAGCCTTGGAAGTCACCTGGTGTCATTCCCACTAAAGCCACAAGGCTGCTGGGATTCAGGGGAGAGCGCCAGCGAAGGCAGCGGCTATTAACATGAGGAAGGAAGCAACAGGGAACTAAACAATCCTTACAAACGGGAAGCGGAAGCGGGACCGGACAGAGGAGACCAGTCCTCCCAAGGAGACAGGAGGACAGGGCACCCCACAAAATGGACTGGGAGGGGGCCCAGGCCCGGCCGGGAAGAGTTAGGAATGTGGGTTGGGTAGTTTGAATGGTTCTTGTCCTGTGCCTGAGCCAAGAAGAGGTGGGCGGCACTGGAGAGCCTGCCCACCCTCCCGGCCGAGGGTGCACTGTCCCCTCAGTTCACAGGAGGATCTGCCTTCGCGGGAAGCCCCTCCTCGTGGTGAAAGTCTCTTCTCCAGTCGCCACGTCACTGGCAACAGAGGACGGACGCTCCTCCGATGGGAGGCGTGCGGTCGCACACAGGCGGAGGTGCCGCGCTCCCTCCCTCCCACTCTCTGTAGAAGTTAATGGGAGCATGTCCTCCCTGAGGATCGAAACAGCTGTCTCCCCTGAGGCCCGAGGAAGCGGGGTGTTTGACCGCCGCCCTCCACGCCGAGGCTTCCAGGATGGACCAGGGTTCCCAGGACGGACGGGGGCTCCCAGGACAGAGTTGGGGCTCCCAGAACTGAGTTGGGGCTCCCAGGACTGAGCCAGGGCTCCAAGGATGGGCCGGGCTCCCAGAACTGAGTTGGGGTTCCCAGAACTGAGTTGGGGCTCCCAGAACTGAGTTGGGGCTCCCAGGACTGAGCCGGGGCTCCCAGAACTGAGTTTGGGCTCCCAGAACTGAGTTGGGGTTCCCAGAACTGAGTTGGGGCTCCCAGAACTGAGTTGGGGCTCCCAGGACTGAGCCGGGGCTCCCAGAACTGAGTTTGGGCTCCCAGGACTGAGTTGGGGTTCCCAGTACTGAGTTGGGGCTCCCAGAACTGAGCCGGGGCTCCCAGAACTGAGTTGGGGCTCCCAGAGCTGAGTTTGGGCTCCCAGGACTGAGTTGGGGTTCCCAGGACTGAGTTGGGGCTCCCAGAACTGAGAAGGGGCTCCCAGAACTGAGTTGGGGCTCCCAGGACTGAGTTGGGGCTCCCAGAACTGAGTTGGGGCTCCCAGGACTGAGTTGGGGCTCCCAGAACTGAGTTTGGGCTCCCAGGACTGAGTTGGGGCTCCCAGGACTGAGTTGGGGTTCCCAGGACTGAGTTTGGGCTCCCAGGACTGAGCCGGGGCTCCCAGGACTGAGTTGGGGTTCCCAGGACTGAGTTGGGGCTCCCAGAACTGAGTTGGGGCTCCCAGAACTGAGCCGGGGCTCCCAGAACTGAGTTGGGGCTCCCAGAACTGAGTTGGGGCTCCCAGAACTGAGTTGGGGCTCCCAGGACTGAGTTGGGGTTCCCAGAACTGAGTTGGGGCTCCCAGAACTGAGTTGGGGTTCCCAGGACTGAGTTTGGGCTCCCAGAACTGAGTTGGGGCTCCCAGAACTGAGTTGGGGCTCCCAGAACTGAGTTGGGGCTCCCAGGACTGAGTTGGGGCTCCCAGGACTGAGTTGGGGTTCCCAGGACTGAGTTTGGGCTCCCAGAACTGAGTTGGGGCTCCCAGGACTGAGCCGGGGCTCCCAGAACTGAGCCGGGGCTCCCAGAACTGAGTTTGGGCTCCCAGGACTGAGTTGGGGCTCCCAGGACTGAGTTGGGGCTCCCAGGACTGAGTTTGGGCTCCCAGAACTGAGTTGGGGCTCCCAGGACTGAGCCGGGGCTCCCAGGACAGAGTTGGGGCTCCCAGAACTGAGTTGGGGCTCCCAGGACTGAGTTGGGGCTCCCAGGACTGAGTTGGGGCTCCCAGAACTGAGTTTGGGCTCCCAGGACTGAGTTTGGGCTCCCAGAACTGAGTTGGGGCTCCCAGAACTGAGTTCGGCTCCCAGGACTGAGCCAGGGCTCCAAGGATGGGCCGGGCTCCCAGAACTGAGTTGGGGCTCCCAGAACTGAGTTGGGGCTCCCAGGACTGAGCCGGGGCTCCCAGGACGGACCAAGGTTCCTAAGATGGACCGGGGCTCCCAGAACTCAGTTGGGGCTCCCAGGACTGAGCCAGGGCTCCGAGGATGGGCCGGGGCTCCCAGGACTGAGTTGGGGCTCCCAGAACTGAGTTGGGGCTCCCAGGACTGAGCCGGGGCTCCCAGGACGGACTAAGGTTCCTAAGATGGACCGGGGCTCCCAGAACTCAGTTGGGGCTCCCAGGACTGAGCCAGGGCTCCGAGGATGGGCCGGGGCTCCCAGGACTGAGTTGGGGCTCCCAGGACTGAGTTGGGGCTCCCAGGACTGAGTTGGGGTTCCCAGGACAGGCTGTGGCCGACTGCACCCACCTCTGCAGCCTTTGGAGGCCAAACAGCAGGGATTCAGTTTGGGCTCCGCGGGCCCAATTCTGGATGTTCTCCAAAGAAAATATGATTCTATTTGCTGTCTCCCTGGGTCCGCGACCTGCCCCTGCGCTGGGGGACACATTGCTCCCTCAGAATGATGGGGCTCTGTCTTGATGAGCCCTCCTCCCGCTGGCACCTCTTCCAGCTTCTTCTCCCCAAACCGTGCATGGGGCCGGCTCCCAGGTTGGGCGGGCGGGGCTGGCAGGCCGGGAGGAGAGGCCGGCGTGGGCATGGGGACATCCTTGGCTGAAGGCCAGGGCGCAGGTTCTCTCCTGGGGGTCAGGCAATGGGGGGCATTGGCTGTGGGCCTCCACGCGGCCTGCGGCCGGGCCTGGCTCTGAGCCTGTGCAGCTGCGGGCGTGCTCGTGGGGGGCCTGCCCTCACCTGCCTGTGCCTTCGGGCGGGGCCCAACCCTGACGGGGTCACTGCCTGGTCCTGCCCAGACAGCCGCTCCTCCCAGCGCCGTCCTCTGCCCCTGGAGCGGCCTGCTTCCTCGCTCCCTCCCGGTCAATGTGCCGTGACCGTGACCCAGGAAGCGACGGACGTGCCTCCTCATGTCAGCCTGGGCCGGGCTCCCGGGAGCTCTGGGAGGGATTGAGCCGGGAGGGTCCTGGGAGCCTCAGGCCATTGGCCCGGGGGGGGGGGGCAGTCAGACATCTTGGCGTTGGGGACACAGCTGAGGACACCCCAGGAGACCCAGGCAGGATGCGGGGAGGCTGCAGAGGCTGGGAAGCTGCGGGCAGTGGGCAGACCACAGGCCTGTGCCGCCTCCACTCCCAACAGTAGCACCTGCCTGAGCGGGCACCGCGCCAGGTCCTGGCCACAAAGCATGGTTTTCCACCCGCGGCAAGCGGGCGGGAGGGGGGAACTGCCCTGTGGTCCTTCTCTAGTGAGGACACCCAGGCGCGGGGAGGCGGAGGCCGGGCGGAGAGCTCGTCAGAGCTGGGATCAGGCCCTGGTCTGGGCGAGAGGCTCCAGCAGTTGGACCTTCGCAGCAAACACAACAAAAAGAAAGTCCTCCTTCATTCTGAACAGGAAGGAGGAAGCACATTGAGAAGGACACAAGGAAAATGCAAATCCGAGGAGACTGCTAAGAGGGCAAGAGCTTCTCCCAGCAGGACCAGCGACGCCATTTGCTGGATCCAGTACAAAATCAAAACGCAAGGGTTCTGTTCAACAAGGACGGAGAGTCCCCACATGGAGATGGAGGAACATGAAACAGCGCTGGGGCCTTCCGGGGCAGCCCTGGGACCGGTCACCGTCCTCCTGCTTGAAGCAGCCGGTGGGCACAGCACGGCTCTCTCTGCACATGGGTAGGTGGCCGGGATTTTCAGTGTGGAGGCTAGAAAGTCCTGCACCTCCCCTCCCGCCGTCTCAGCTCTTCTGGCTGGACTAGCAGTCAAGTGAACAGAAACGGACTCCCAGGAGGACATGGAAGTTTAATACATGCGTGGGAATTCACACGGACATGGGAAACCCACGGAAATCCCAGAGACCGCGAGGCAGCCCTGGGGCTGGAAGGCGTTTGCACCAGGAGAAGGGGGGGTGGTAATTTGATTTCAGTGTGAGAGGGGCAGCCACAGGGGGCGAGGAGGAGGGGGCGCAGGGCGGGAGGCCTTGCTGGGCGGCTCAGAGACGGGCCGGTCTGCTCACAGCCCCACAGGCCGGGTCTCCCACTAGCGCTGGGGGGAAGGTGAGGGCACAAGCCAGGCTCCATCCTGAAGCAGGTTCTCTGTCTGCATCTCCTGGGCAGGAAAGGGGAGGGTCAAAGGCTCCCCTGAGCCTTGTTTCCCAATAACCAGCTGAGCACCGTTATCCCGAAGCAGCTCCAGGCGGCAGCACTGGGTCCCTTCACCAGCTTCCAAGCAACTTCTCTAAGCCCCTGAGACTCAGTTTCCTTATCTACAAGATGTTCCTGTGCTCAGGAAGGTAACGAGGCAGGAATAAAGCGGCGCAGGCCCAGCGCTGAGCACACAGCAGCAGCACCAGCGTCGGGTGATGGCTCCTCCCTGCGCCCACCGCCCACCGCCCACCGCCCAGCGCCCACCGCCCACCGCCCACCGCCCACAGCACAGCGCCCACCGCCCACCGCCCACCGCCCACCGCCCACAGTGCCCACCGCCCACCGCCCACCGCCCACAGCGCCCACCGCCCACCGCCCACCGCCCACGGCCCACCACCCACAGTGCCCACCACCCACCGCCCACCGCCCACAGTGCCCACCGCCCACCGCCCACCGCCCACCGCCCACCGCCCACAGCACAGCGCCCACAGCGCCAAGGAGGCGCGGTCCCGCGGCAGGACCTCTGTGCTGCAGCCCAGCTTGGCTGCCGCCTGCTCTGGCATCCCACCTGCCCTCCCCCACCCCCAGGCTTTTAATGAGTTTAGTATTTTCATCAAATCATTCTTCCTGCAACACAGGGCAGGGAAAGGCTAAAAATAGCTCCCAGCGCCGCATGCCAGCTCCAAATGCGGAGGCTGAGCAGCGGCACACGTGGGACTCGTTTCCTAGGAAATGAGAGTCGTTGAGAGGCCGCTGCCAGGCAGCCGCCAACGCAGCGGGCGCCTGCAAAGGCACATGCTTCCTGTGGCACCTCACAGTGCCAGGCGGGTGGGCTGGGAGGCGCACAGGCGGGCAGATCCATGGCCGGGTGCCCCGGGGTCTGAGCCAGAAGCTACTCCTTGCTTTCAGGAGAAAGGGGACCAAGGCCAGGCCTTCCTCACTCAGGGCCCTGCTCCACCCCTCCCACCGGGACTGGCAGGGATTTGCTTTGTCAGCAGGAGAGATGGGTTTCCTCTTGCTGACATGCTCTGCCCCGCGATCCTATCTTCAACAGCTTGCATCTAAAGGTACTTTATTATTTGGTAAGGAAAGCAAGTCCGCTGACAGCACCCCCCAGGGAAGCCGTGCGGGCTCCTCTGCGCCCTCCTCCCCGCAGTGCAGGGCCGGGTAACGCCTATCCCAGGCCTGTCTCCAGACTCAACCCTGAGTGCATCACAGACACCGGGAGGCTTGTGCCTGGCCCTCGAGTTTCTTATCCAGCAGGTCTAGGCTGGGGCCAAGAATGTGCGCATCTAGCTGGTTTCCACGTGATGCAGATGCTGCACTCAGGGAAATAAACTGTATTTTTATTTTTTTGTTAATCCTCACCCAAGGATATTTTCCCATTGATTTTTAGAGAGAGTGGAATGGAAGGGGGAGACAGAGAGAGAGAGAAACATCAATGTGGTTGTCTCCCGCCCGATCCCGGATCAGGGCTGGGGATCGAGCCTGCAACTGAGGTACGTGCCCTTGACCGGAATTGGACCTGGGACCCTTCAGTCTGAGGGTCAATGCTCTATCCACTTAGCCAAACCGGCCAGGCCAGGGAAACAAACTTTAAGAACCTCTGTCCTAGACACTAGGGCCCAGATTTGCCCAGCCTCCTCCCCGTTCCTTGTCCTCCCTCACACTTCTGGCAGCAACCTCCAATGCGCTGGCCCTGCTTTCCACAAGACTTTCTGGCCCCTGGGCCTTGGCTCTGGGTCTTGCTGCCTGGGGTGCCCGCCCTCCCACTTCTCACTTGTGCTTTAAGTGTAAGTAGTAAGAGCAGCCACTTGTTGATTAGTCAGCACACATGCCTCCCTCTTCACAATTCCACACAGTAAGCACTGTTATCATCTCGATTCTAAAGTGAAAAACCTGACGTTCGGATGGCAAGTCACAACCGCATCCCGGGCTTAGGCCACAGCACTGGGGTTAAGGAGGTCTGAGCTTCAAACTCACCCACGTCCTCAGGAAGCCTTTTCTAAAGCTTCCAGAGTGACTGTGTCTACCTTCTTGGAGACCCTGCACTCCCTGATGTCTGTCAAGGCACTGGACCCTTGCAGAGCAGTCATCTGCTGCAAGTCTATCTTCTTGCTTGGACTGTCTGTTGCTTAAAGGTATAGACTTATCCTAATCATTACAGTATCCCAATCGCCTAGAACAGGGTCTGACATTAGTAATGCTAGCTTGCTGGATGATGGCTAGTAATGATTACTCAAATGTTTGTTGAATGAATGAATGGTTGCTGTCTGGTCATTATTAAGGAAATGCATAAACACTAGGCGCTCATTGCTGAATAAATGAATGAGATATTAAGTTCTCTATACATGTTGGTTGGCTGGCTGGATGAATTAACAGTAGCTACTAAAAAATGCTTGCTGAGTAAATTAATAAATACATGAATGGCTAATAGGTGCTCATTAAGTGTTTATTGCTTAGCTAGATGAATGGATGGGTTGACTGATGGATGGAATGGGTTGGGTTGATAGGTGGATGGATAGATGGTTAAATGGTGAAATGGGTGGATATGTAGGTTGGTGCATAGATAGATGAATGGGTAAATAGATGACAGGATGGATGCCCTTGGGTCTGAAAGGATGGGTGGATGAATGGGTGGGTGGATGGATGGGTACATAGAAGGGTGGATGGATAGATGGGGTAGATGGATGGGTGGATGGATGGTGAGTAGATAGGTGGATGGATGAATGAATGGGTGGGTGGGTAGCTAGGTTGGTGTGCAGATGGGTGAATAGAGGGAGAAACGGGTGTGTGAGTTGGTGGGTGGATGAATAAAAGTGGGTTGGTGGTTGGGTGTGTGGGAGCCAGGGCCATTACTTTGTTAGCATGGGGCACTGTGTACAATGCCACTTCTGCTAGACAGATGACAAAAAGTGAGTTAGTCATAAATGCCTGGGCACATGGAGTCTGTAGCCAGAAGGGAAGCCTAAGGTTCTTTGAGCCACCAACTATACCTTAGAAAACCAGACTGATAATGCATCATGAGCACTGAAAGGGGGCTGTGGAACTATTATAAATGTCAGGATGCCTTCTAGCTGCAAGACTGGGGCTTGACAGTTATCTGAAGCACTTGTTTTAATAACTAATTATTTTTCCCCTCTGGACATAGGTCATTGGGAAGGGAGCAGTGAGGTTCACTGGAAGTTGAAGATCTGCACTCCACAATTGAATTCACTAACAAGCCAGAAGTAGGAACCCCTACCTGCCAGGTAGGGAGAAGAACCCCAAAGTCCCAGCCAGGTGTTGCCCTGCTAGGAGCCCCTCTGAGCTGGCTGGGACTTGCAAAGAATCTAGAACATCTGAGCCAAAACTCAGGTGGATATCTAAAGATCTAAAGGTTTGAAAATTATTTGATATTGATAGAAATAAAATGATCAACCATGTTTTTTGTTTTAAAGTAGTTTGACATGAAATATTGAAAATGATGAAAAGCCAGGACCTGCAACCAAGACTACTTTACCCAGCAAGGCTATCATTTAAAATTGAAGGAGAAATAAAGAGCTTCCCAGACAAGAAAAAGCTAAAGGAGTTTGTTACCACCAAACCAGTACTACAAGATATGTTAAAGGGCCTGCAAGAAGAAGAAGGAGGAGAAAGAAGTGAAGGAGGAGGAGAAAAACAACTATAGGGGAACTTAGTTAAAAGAATAACATAGCAATAAATACTTATCAATAATCACTTTAATATAAGTGGCTTAAATCCTCTAATCAACACACATAGGGTAGCTGAATGGATAAGAAAACAAGACCCATATTTTTTCTGTTGACAAGAGACCAACTGGAGAACAAAAGATACACACAGACTAAAAGTAAAAAGATGAAGAAGATTTTTCATGCAAATGGAAATTTTTTTTAAAAGCTGAAGTAGTAATACTTATATCTGACAAAATAGATTTTAAAACAAAAGCTATAGTAACACAAAAAAAGGACACTACATAGTGATAAAGGGAGCAATTCAACGAGAGAACATAACCCTCGTAAACATTCATGTGCTCAACAGAGGAGCACCGAAATATGTAAAGCAAATCTTGATGTACATAAAGGGAGAGTGACAGTAATACAATCATAGTAGAGGATTTTAACATTCCATTGACATCAATGGATAGATCTTCCAGAGGAAAAATTAATAAGGGAATGGTGGGAGATTAAAAATGGTGGCGGAAAGAGTGCTGCACAGACATGCCTCAGGACCAAACTGGAATTACAACTAAAATACAGAAAAACTTCCTGAATAATTAACTGAAGACTCACCTGAGAGAACCCTGATAACTGAGGACGAAAAGTGGAGACTGCATAGAGATTGGTAGGAGGGGTGGAGGCATGAAAAGGCTGGCCAGGCTCCCACAGACAGCAACTGAAGTTCTGGAGAGATACTGTTAGGGGCAAAAATAGAATATTGGGGACTAATTATGATTAAAAGAAATATTAATCATGTCTGTTAACCATGATTTCCTTGTTCTGATTAAAGAAAGGACACTTTAACTTGGCTGGAAGTTGCATGCCCTGGGACCTGGGAATCAGTCTTGGAATGTGGTCCATTCTCATTCAAGAACCGCCTATGGAAAGATTAACAACCTTGTTGCCCAAACAATGGAGTCCCACCCCAGCCTTCATTGCCTACTTCCCCACGCCAGTAATCCCTCCTTCCCCATGCCAGTAATCCCTCCTTCCCCATATCTATAATCCCTACTTCCCCATATCTATAATCCCTCCTTCCCCGTGCCAGTAATCCCTCCTTCCCCATATCTATAATCCCTACTTCCCCATGCCAGTAATCCCTCCTTCCCCATATCTATAATCCCTACTTCCCCATGCCAGTAATCCCTCCTTCCCCATATCTATAATCCCTCCTTCCCCATGCCAGTAATCCCTCCTTCCCCATATCTATAATCCCTACTTCCCCATGCCAGTAATCCCTCCTTCCCCATATCTATAATCCCTCCTTCCCCATGCCAGTAATCCCTCCTTCCCCATATCTATAATCCCTCCTTCCCCATGCCAGTAATCCCTCCTTCCCCATATCTATAATCCCTACTTCCCCATGCCAGTAATCCCTCCTTCCCCATATCTATAATCCCTACTTCCCCATGCCAGTAATCCCTCCTTCCCCATATCTATAATCCCTACTTCCCCATGCCAGTAATCCCTCCTTCCCCATATCTATAATCCCTACTTCCCCATGTAATTTTTGACTTTCCCTATATGAACAACTGACTTATGGAGGGTGGGCTGCAGAGCAGACTTTTGTGGATGACCTGCTGCACTCCCATACTGCTGGCAGTATTGGAATAAATGCTCATATATGATTCAACCCTGTCTCTGCTTAATTGGCTTAAGTAGTGACAGGCAGCATAGACCCATTGATTGTCTGGTTACAATATCTCAGCTGTCGGGGGTTGCCATTGAGAACTCTGGGGTCTAATCCCCAAGCTGGGCTGCCCAGCAGAGAGCACCAGAACTGAGAAGGGTAGCAATACCCATATAACATCTGGCTGTGAAAAGCAATGGAGTTGCTGTCTGCCAGGGAGAGACAGCTGAAAATGCAGGCACCCTCTTAAAAGGCCAACACACAAAATTCCCTGTGTAGCCACTCACCTTCGGCTCCGGCAGAGGGAGGGCAGAGTGGACTGGAGGTGTAGGAGCAGGAGCCAGGGTTGGGGTCTCTTGGGTTAAAGCTCAGAAGGTAAACATCTTGGTTTCCTGTGCTGAGTCATTCCCTCAAACTGCCAAGGTCATCTTTATCACACAGACAATTGCTATCTAGGTTGTTTTCCCAGCGGGGGGGGGGGGGGGGGGAGAGTTGACCCACCCTACTGGAAAACACCTTGCCTCCCAGTGCAAAATTTCTGAGGCCCATTAAGAGACTGAGAATAACAATTAGCCTCCAGGCAGAAGCAATTGCCCCACCCTGTTGGGAAAAATTCTTGCCACACCTGTGGGTGATTGCCTAAGGGTAATTCAAGAGTACATCCAATCAGTCTGAAAGCAGAGGCGGTCACTGGAGGCTTTGAGTCTTTGCCTGATATAATTAGTCAGAAACAGCATTTGATATTGTCCTACACCAGAGATTGAGAGGTGTAGCAGGTCTACCTAAAACATAGTCACAAACCCAAATAGGCACCCAAAATGAGGAGACAAATAAGCAACCCCAACATGAAAGAATAAGAGAATTCTCCAGAAAAAAAGATAAATGAAATGGAGATAATAAATTTACCAGATATAGAGTTCAGAATAATGATACTAAAGATGCGCAACAGCATGAGAAAAGATATAGTAACTATGAAAACAGAAATAAAGAATGACATAGCACAAATAAAGAGCACATTAGAATGAATACACAGAAGATTAGGGGAAGCTGAAGATCAGATCAGTGAATTAGAAGACAGGGTAGAAAAAAGAACTCAATCAGAGACCCAAAAAGAAAAAGAAAAAACAATTACAAAACAGGAGGACAGCTTCAGGGAGCTGTGGGACAACATGAGATGTAACAATATTAGAATAGCAGCTGTGCCAGAAAAGGCAGAAAGGGAGAAAGGGGTAGAGAATATGTTTGAAGAAATAATGGCAGAAAACTTCCTTAACCGGGTGAAGGAAAAAGTCACAAAAATTCAAGAGGCACAGAGAGTCCCATGCAAGAAGATCCCAAACAGGCCAATGCTCAGACACATCATAATTAAAATGCCAAAAATTTAAGACAAAGAGAGAATCTTTTTTTGTGTGTGATTAATCACTATGTTTAATTATGTTCAATTTGTAACAAGGAAATTGGGGGTCACCACAACATGAGGAACTTTATTAAAGGGTCGCAGCATTAGGAAAGTTGAGATCATTGGTAAAAGGTTTATTTCTACCTCAATTGCTGGCTGTTACCCAGCCTAGGCGGGATTGGGCAGGAGGCAACCAACTGATGTGTTTCTCTCATATGGATTATTTCTGTCTTTCCCTCTCTCCCCCACTCTCTCTAAACATCAATGGGAAAATATCCTCAGGTGAGGATTAAAAAAACAAACAAAGGTGGGTAATCTGGTCAGAAGGACAAATCTTCAAAGTGCATGCAAGCTGCTCCTCCCAGGGGGTCAGGACTGAATGTTCTGGAGCATCTCCAGGAAGGCCTGCGGGGATGGTGCCTCCACATTCTGGAAGGTGTCCTGGACTCTGCCATACCGGAAGAAGTATTTCTCCTCCAGCCAGAGGAACCCGAAGTGGTTCTCATTGAACAGGATGAAGACCCCAGGGCAGCGCCTGGTGTAGGCGAAGCCATGTAAGGTAACAATGTGCACGCCATAGAAACACATCCTGCAGGTTCGGGGGTAGTTCTGGTGTATTGAGCGCACACCCACAGGCAGAACAAACGGGACAGGCTGCTCCTCCGAAGCTGCAGCCCCGGACTCCCCGACGCTGGGCTGGGCAGGGCTCTGCCAGCCATGGCCCTCGCTTTCCTCAGTCCTGTCTTCTTGCTGCTGCTCCCGGATCACCTGCTCGTCAATCTCCTGGACCACGCGGGAGAGCTCGTTGAAGTTGCCGAAGAATGCGCCATCTGGCAGCTGGATGCCCCGCATGAGGTGGATCTCTAATGTCCCGATGGAGTCTCCCGTGATCTTCGTGACCCTGGCATGCTTCCCATGGAAGCTGAGCATGGCAATCGTTAGGCCGTAGGGATCATATTTGCCTTGGAAGAGGCCTGGCCTAATGAGGTCGTCCGGGTGGCTTGGCGGGAAGTAGAGGCAGCTGTAGGTCAGGCAGTCATACTGATGTCTGTCCTGCACCAGCACCCACCCCTGTCCTCCCCTAAGTCGTGTTGGTAAATTCGTTTGGTGGTCTCTCTTGATCCACTGGATGCTGAGCCTGTCCTTCTGAATCTGCATGTGGCGGCTGTGGGAAAAGCTGTAGAAGTCGTCCATGTACTCCACTGTGGCTGATTTCCTCTCCATCAGGCTAATTCTGAACGAGGGCTTGAACTGCATTGGGCCATCCACATGGGTGTTATGGGAAGGTCCATACGTCCAACCAGTAATGCATAAGCCGTCCACTACGACATTCAGCAGTGTTCTATAGCTATTATCTAGCTGCCACATCCCAAAATGTGTCTGTATGGGTGGAACAGCTTTGCATAGACTTCTCGATAAGACATACCGAACATCTCCAGGTTCTGCAAGTTTTCACGAACCCCAAACTCCTTGCGACAGCACAGTCTCCAGATGCTGTTGATGTGCCGGATGTGGTGGAATTTGGTGCAGGCCTGGCCAGGCTGGGCAGATCGGTGCCAGGGAGGAGGCGAATATCTCCACGGGCAGGTCCTGCAGGGAGCAGTGCAGGGACGGCGAGGGCGGCATGGGGCTCTGGATTCCTCCACTCCCCGCACAGCATGGCGCTGCCTTGTCCACCTTAAGGTGCTTTTCTGCCAGGGCCAGGGCCGGAGCCGGCTTGCCCTCAGCCGCTGCCCTCTCAGCTGGGCCTTGGCACTGCTGAAGACATCGACATCCCTGCTAAGAGCCCCCGCTGCAGAGGCAAGTGCATTCCTCCATGCCTCCATGTGTAACAGCCACCACAGTCCAAAGAGAGAATCTTAAAGGCAGCAAGGGAAAAGCAAACTGTTACCTAGAAAGGAACTCCCATAAGACTGACACCTGATTTCTCATCAGAAATTCTACAGACTGAAAGGGAATGGCATGAAGTACTCAAGGTGATGGAAAGCAGGGATCTGAAACCAAGATTACTATATCCAGGAAGGCTATCATTCAAACTAGATGGTCAAATAAAGAGCTTCCAGGCAAAAGAAGGCTTTCGTCACCACCAAGACAGCATTATAAGAAATGCTAAAGGTTCTGCTGAAATGAGAAGAAGAAATGTAGGGAGAAACTTAGGCATACAGAATTAAAATGGCAATAAATAAGTACGTATCAATAATAACCTTAAATGTAAATCAACTAAATACTCCAATAAAAAGGCATAAGGTAGCTGAATGGATATGAAAACATGACTTAAATATATGCTGTCTACAAGAGACCCACCTCACAACAAAAATCTCACACAGGTTGAGAGTGAAGGGATGGAAAAAAATATTTCATGCAAATGGAAATGATAAAAATGTTGGAGTAGCAATACTCATATCTGACAAAGGGTTAATATCAAAATGAAGGCCATCACAAAAGACAACAAAGGTCACTACATAATACTAAAGGGACTGATCCAACAAAAGGATATAACTCTGGTAAATATATGTGCACCCAATATAGGAGCACCTAAACATATTTAAAAAACTTATAGAGGACTTTAAGGGAGAGATAGATAACAATGCAGTCATAGTAGGGGGCTGTAACACCTGCAGCCTTCACTGGATAGATCTTCTAGACAAAAAATTACCAAGGAAACAGTGACTCTAAAGGACATACTGAAGCATATGGATTTAATTGACATTTATAGAACATTGCACCCCAAAACTGCAGAATATACATTCTTCTCAAGTTCACATGGGTCATTCTCAAAGATAGACCACATGTTAGGACACAAAACAAGTCTCTGCAAGTTAAAAAAGATTGAAATCATACCAAGCATCTTCTCAAATCACAGTGGAATGAAATTAGAAATCAACTACAGTAAAAACACCCCAAAACATTCAAACACATGGAAGCTAAATAATATGTTATTAAGGAATGAATGGGTTACCAACGAGATTAAGAAAGAAATCAAAAACTTCCTGGAAACAAATGAAAATGAACACACAACAACTCAAAATCTCTGGGATATAGCAAAAACAATCCTGAGAGGGACGTTCATAGCACTACAGGCCTACCTCAAAAAACAAGAAAAATTAATAATAAACTATTTAACCCTACAATTTAAAGAACTAGAGAGAAAACAAAAAGAAAAGCCCAGAGTAAGTAGAAGGAAGAAAACAATAAAGATTAGAGCAGAAATAAATGACATAGAGTCTAAGAAAACAATACAAAAAGTTAGTGAAACAAACAGCTGGTTCTTTGAAAGGATAAACAACATTGATGAACCGTTAGCCAGACCCATCAAGAAACAAAGAGAGAGAACTCAAATAAATAAAATCATAAATGAAAGTGGAGCAGTAACCACTGATACCACATTAATACAAAGGATTGTAAGAAAATACTATAAACAACTATATGCCAACAAGCCAGACAATGTGGATGAAATAGACAAATTCCTAGAAAAATACAATCTCCCAAAAGTGAATCAGGAAGAATCATAAAACCTGAGTAGCCTAGTAATTACTGATGAAATAGAAGCAGTAATCAAAAAACTGCCAAGAAACAAAAGTCCTGGCCTGGATGGCTTCACAGGGGAGTTTTACCAAACATTCCAAGAAAAACCAACACCTCTACTCCTCAAACTACTTCAGAAAATCCAAGAGGAAGGGACATTTTCAAGTTCTTTTTATGAGGCCAGCATTATCCTAATTCCGAAACCAGATAAAGACACTATAAAGAAAGAGAATTACAGGCCAATATCCCTGATGAACATAGATGCTAAAATCTTCAACCAAATATTAGCAAACCGTATCCAGCAACATAATAGAAAGATCATACACCATACCAAGTGCAGGCTGGTACAATATTCACAAATCAATAAATGTAATATATATCACATAAACAAATTGAAAGACAGAAATCACATGATCATATCAATAGATGCAGAAAAAGCATTTGACAAAATCCAGCAACCATTTTTGATAAAAACTCTCAGTAAGTAAGAATAAAGGGAGCATATCTCAACATGATAAAGGCCATATACTAATATGACAAACCTACAGCAAACATCATACTCATTGGGCAAAAACTAAAACCATGTCCCCCAAGAACAAGAATAAGACGGGATGTCTGCTTTCACCAATGTTATTCAACACTACAGGCCTGGTGCACGGATTTGTCCTCTTGCAAACTGGGACTCCTCAGGGGATGTCAGAGAGCCAGTTTCCGCCTGACTCCCACAGGCCAGGCCAAGGGACCCCAACGGTGCAGGAATCCATGCACTGGGCCTCTAGTCCTATATAATAAAAGTCCTATATAATAAAAGCCTAATATGCAAGTCAACTGAATGGCAGAACGATGGGCAGAATGACCGGTCGCTATAATGAGCACTGACCACCAGGGGCAGATGCTCAATGCAGAAGCTTCCCCCTGGTGGTCAGTGTGCTCCCACAGGGTGTGTGCCACTCAGCCAGAAGTCAGGCTCATGGCTGGCAAGCACAGCGGCGATGGTGGGAGCCTCTCCTGCTTCCGTGGCAGCGGCAGCACTAAGGAGCAGTGAGCTGAGCAGTAAGGAGGCGCAAACAGGCGGGTGGTAAGGAGCGAGGGGGTCCCGGACTGCAAGAGAGTGCAGGCTGGGCTGAGGGACATCACCCCCTGCCCAGTGCATGAATTTTGTGCACCGGACCTCTAGTATGCATACAAGATTTTTGGTTAATCTATTCCTGTCTCCCTCCCCCTTCCCTTTGAGATTTATCAGTCTGTTCTACGTTTCCATGCCTGTAGTTTATGCTCCTGCATTGAGTGTCTGCCCACTGGTGGTCAGTGTGTGTCATAGTTACCAACCAGTCAGCCAGTTGGTCGGTCGCTTAGGCTTTTATATATATAGACTAGAGGCCCAATCCATGAAAATTCTTGCAAGAGTAGGCCTTCCTTTCCCTGGCTGCTGGCACCGGCTTCCCTCTGGCACCAGGGACCTGGGCTTCCCTCCTCTAGCTACTGGCAAGCACCCGGGACCCGGGCTGTTTCCCTCCTCTGGCTACCCACAGGCACCCAGGACCCGGGCTGGCTTCCCTCTGCCCCGGCTTCATCAGGAAGGACATCCAGAATGACATCCAGAAGATGTCTGGTCTAATTAGCATATTACCCTTTTATTATTATAGATAGTACTGGAAGTCCTAGCCACAGTGATCAGACAAGAAGAAGAAATAAAAGACTTACAAATTCAAAAGGAGGAAGTAAAACTCTGATTATTCACAGATGACATGATATTGTACATAGAAAACCCTAAAGAATCCACCAAAAAACTACTAGATTTAATAAATGAATTTGGCAATGTAGCAGGATACAAAATAAACACCCAAAAAAATTGCTGGCTTTTTTATACACCAATAATGAATTCTCAGAAAGAGAAACTAAACAAATAATCCCATTTACCATTGCAACAAAAACATTAAGATACTTAGGAATGAACTTAACCAAGGAGGCAAAAGACCTGTACTCAGAAAACTACAGGACGTTGAAAAAAGAGATAGAAGAACATATAAACAAGTGGAAGAATATACCATATTCATGGATTAGTAGAATAAACATAATTAAAATGTCAATACTACCCAAGGCAATCTACAGATTCAATGCAATCCCCATTAAGATACCAGTGGCATATTTCACAGACCTAGAATGAACTCTCCAAAAATTTATATGGAACTAGAAAAGACCCCAAATAACCATAGCAATCTTGAGAAAGAAGAATGAAGTTGGTGGAATCACAATACCAGATTTCAAGTTATCCTACAAAGCCACCTGGTACTGACACAAGAACAGGCATATAGTTCAATGGAATAGAATAGAGGCCCCAGAAATCGACCCAAGCCATTGCACTCAATTAATATTTGACAAGGGAGGCAAAAGAATACAATGGAGTCAGGACAGTCTCTTTAATAAATGGTGTTGCAAAAATTGGACAGATACATGCAAAAAATGAAACTAGACCACCAACTTACACCATACACAGAATAAACTCAAAATGGATAAAAGACTTAAATGTAAGTCATGAAACCATAAAAACCCTAGAAGAAACCATAGGCAGCAACATCTCAGACATCTCTCGTAGCAATAGGTTTGCAGATAATCTCCTAGGGCAGTGGTTGGCAAACTCATTAGTCAACAGAGCCAAATATCAACAGTACAATGATTGAAATTTCTTTTGAGGGCCAAATTTTTTTAAACTTAAGCTACATAGGTAGGTACATTGTTATTAACTTAATTAGGGTACTCCTAAGCTGGCCTTTGCTAAAAACGTCCTCAATCTGATTGAGGTACATTCGCTGAGGTCGACCCCTTCCAACTCTCCCATCCACACTCGTCTTGTATACTTGTTTCAGATAGATGAGTGTGGATGGGAGAGTTGGAAGGGGTTGACCTCAGTGAATGTACCTCAAAACAATGTACCTCCCCCTCACTGTGTATACCGTGGCCCACCTGCACCGCATCTCCCGTTGCCCGACCGACCGACACCCCCACTTCTTCTAATGCCACTTCTTCAAAATAGACTCACCCAGATTGAAAACCGACTTCTGCGCATGGGCCACGAAGTTTCAATCACACTGTATGTACACGCCCGCACGTGGTATGTTGTGGAAGAGCCACACTCAAGGGGCCAAAGAGCCACATGTGGCTCGTGAGCCATGGTTTGCCGACCACTATCCTAGGGCAAAGGAATCTAAGGAGAAAATAAACAAATGGGACTATATCAAAATAAAAAGCTTCTGCACAGCAAAAGGAACCATCAACAAAATGAAAACGGAGCCCACTGCATGGGAGAACATATTTGCCAATGATCTACCTGGTAAAGGGTTAATATCCAAAATATATAAGGAACTCACACAACGTAACAAAACAATCTAATTAAAAAATGGCCAAAGAATCTAAAAAGATATTTTTCCCAAGGAGACACACAGATGGCCAAGAGACATATGAAAAAGTGCTCAAAGACACTGATCATCAGAGAGATGCAAATTAAAACAACAAGGTATCACCTCATACCTGTCAGAATGGCTACCATCAACAAATCAAGAAATGACAAGTGCTGGTGAGGAAAGGGAACCCTAGGACACTGCTGGTGGGAATGCAGACTGATGCAGCCATTGTAGAAAACAGTGTGAAGTTTCCTTAAAAAAGTAAATATGGAACTGCCATTTGACCCAGGGATCCCAGTTCTAGGAAAATATCCTAAGAAACTGGAAACACTAATAAGAAAGAATGTACGCACCCCTATGTTCATAGCAGCACAATTTATAATAGCTAAGATCTAGAAACTTCCCAAGTGCCCATCAGTAGATGAGTGGATAAAAAAGCTGTGGTACATCTACACCATGGAATACTATGCAGCTGTAAAAAAGAAGAATCTTTTACCCTTTGAGACAGCATGAGGGGACCTGGAGAGTATTATGCTAAGTGAAATAAGCCAGTCAGAGAAAGACAAGTATCACATGATCTCATTTATATATGGAATCTAATGAGCAAAATAAACTGATGAACAGCGTGGATCCAGAAACATGGAAGCATGGAAGAAAGTGTGAAATCTTGGAGGGAAGGCAGGGGAGGGTGGTGGGGTGGGTGGGAAGTAATCAACCAAAGACCTTATATGCATCTATGCATAGCCCATGGACACAGACAACAGGGTGGTGAAGGCCTGGGGTGGCAGTGGGGAATAGGGAATAATGGCCTAAAAATGTTCCATGTGCACAATGAAATCAAGGAAGAAATCAAAAGATAACTTGAAACAATTGAAAATGAGAACACAAAAAACCCAAATCTATGGGACACAGTAATATCAGTCATAAGAGGGAAATGCATAGCATTACAGGCCTATCTCAAGAAACAAGAAAAATCTCAAATAAACAATCTAACCTTACACTTAAAATAACTTGAAAAACAACAACAGACTAAGCTCCAAAGGAGTAGAAGGAAATAATAAAGGAAATAATAATGATCAGAGCAGAAATACATGAAATTGAGTGTAAAAACACAATACAAGAGATCAATAAGCCAAGAGCTGGTTCTTTGAAAAGATAAACAAGATTGACAAACCAGGCTCATCAAGAGGAAAAGAAAGGGGACCCAAATAATTAAAATCAGAAAAGAAAGAGGAGAGTGAACACAGTTGTTTCAAGTTATCTTTTGATTTCTTCCTTGATTTCATTATTAACTGACACCAAAGAAATACAAAAAATTGTAAGAAAATATTATGAATAACTCTATGCCCATCTATCTAACCTGGAAGAAACAGATAAATTCCTAAAAACATACAATCTTCCAAAAATGAATTAGAAAGAATCAGAGAATCTAAATAGACAGATTACAACAGTGAACTTTCAGTAAGAATAAAAACTCCCAGCAAACAAAAGTCCTAGACCGCATGGCTTCACAGGTGAATTTTACCAAACATTCAAAGAAGAGTTAACGCCTCTCATCCTCAAACTCTTCCAAAAATCTAGGAGGAGGAAAGACTCCTGAGCTCATTCTATGAGGCCAGCCTTATCCTAATTCCAAAACCTGATAAAGACACGACAGAGAAAGAGAATTACAGGATGATATTCCTGATGAACATAGATGCTAAAATTCTTAACAAAATATTAGCAAACCAGACCCAGCAATACATGGAAAAGATCATACACCACGACCAAGTGGGATTTATCCTGGGGATGCAAGGCTGGTACAATATCCACAAACCAATGAAGGCGATACAGCACATAAACCAAATGAAGGCTAGAAGCCACATGATGCCTGGCCGGTGCGCTCACTGGGCTGAGCGTTGTTCTGTGCACCAAAAGGTCTCCTGTTCGATTCCTGGTCAGAAGCCACGAGCTCACCCAGGAAAGCAATCCACTCTGCCCTTACGGTCTTGCCTGTTTGATCTGCCCATTGCCTACACTGGCCGGGCATTCGTCTCTGCCTTGTGGTTTGGAAGAGAATTAAATTGCACAGTTCAAGGAAAGCATTATGGTCAGTGCGTGAAACCTAATAAACCCACCGTCTTAGTTAATGGCAACTCCGTCCTTGCAGAAACGCAGCCATAAACCTTGGCATGATGCTCAAATTATCTACATCCTCCTGGTAACATGTCTGAAGACCTACTTGGTGCTCCCCCACCTCCCCGGTGGGCTGGGCCACTGCCTCCTGTGGCCCCCCTGCGGCAGCCCCTGGGGCTTCTGCCCCAGGCCTGGCCCCTCAGCCTCTCTCCACACAGTGACACTGGATCTCTCTCCATTCCGCCCCGAAGTGTCCCCTCTCCCGGCATAAAAAGCAAGGCTCCCTCAGTGGCGCAGGCCTGTGTGAACAGCGCCCGCTCCACCCGATGCAGCGGACCTCCTCGCTCCCAGGGGCTCCTGCACCCCGAGGACCGAGGACCGCCCAGCACCTCCTGCCTCAGCTTCGCTCCCGTCCCCCTGACGCGCTTTGCCTGCGGACGTCCACGCGGCTCACTTCTTCACCTCTTTCAGGTCACGGCTCAAACGTCACCTTCCTGAGGCCTCTCCTCACCACCTATTTAAACGGACTCCCCCATCCTCCTCCTCCTAACGTTTCTCCGAGCACCTAGCTCTTTTTAACACACCCATCTCTTCTTATTTACCTCGTTTACTGTCTCCCTCCACTGGAATATAAGACCAATGAGGACAGAGTTTTTGTCTGTTTTGGTTCCTGCCTGTGGGACAATCCCTGGCATGTAGTAGGTGCTCAGTAAACACTTGCTGAATGAATGGCTGCTGACTATTGTTATGGGGGGGGGCACTGTTAGGAAGCTATTGAGCTACACCAGGTGTGGACAGACTATGGTTGAAGGAAATATGGGCTGTGGGATCTGCTGGGGCGGGGATGGGGAGCGTGGTGTGTGACTGCTGGTGTCCTGGCCTGTGCACTGAGCATTTATTTTGTAGGCTCAGTGGGAGGAGTTGGCTTGGAGGGAGGACCAGAGGGCCAACTGGTACAGGACAAGCTTAAGGTGCTGCTGGCATGTCCAGGTGATGCACAGTCACTGACAGAAATGGGGGCCAGGGTGCAGTGGGAGGTACAGAACGGCAGAGCGCTGGGAACCCCAGGTGGCGAGAGTGGAGCCCCCCAGGAGGAACCTGGAGAACACTGAGTCCCTCACTCCAGTGCCTGTGGCAGTCGGGCAGACATTAGGGAGCAGTGGGGCCTGCGGCTAAGGAAAGTGCCCAGCACTGCTAGAGACAACGCAGCCGCTCAGGTGCTTGGTGGTGGAGGAAGACAGGCCAGGCATGTCAGAGCTTTTGTCAAGAGAAGGAAGTCTGGATTTTTAAGCAAATTTCTTTTTTTTTTTTAAAGACAATTTATTCAAACTTTGCAAAAGTGCCATATAGGCCAAATACTCCATATTGGCAAGCTGGATTCAGTCCAGGGGCAATTCACGGGTTACCTCTAGACTCTAGAGTCTAGAGTAAGAGGGACAAGGGAGCAGGCTGGCAGGACCTTGAGGGAATGGAGTTTCAGGGGTGCTGTCTGGCCAAAGACAAAGGAGGTGGGAGTTGTGAGCAGGCAGCACATCCGAGAGCTGGATGTCATGGGAGGGCCGGGAGTTTGAGAAAGGAAATTTGTCCTTCAGGGGATCACGTGGGATTGTAACAGGAGGCTGTGCAATGGTGGGGGTAGAAGTCAGGCTGCTCCGAGGTGGGGGGCCCTCCCTTCTGTACTTTCTTACAAGGGACAATGCGGGGAAGCAGCTGGTCTCCCCGGACGAGGGGGGCCAGGGCAGCGAGCATGGGAGGCAGCTGCACTGCCGACATCCTGCCGAGGCCCCTGGGGCACCGCAAGTCACAGACATTTTGAAGTTAAAGGTGAAAGACCTTAGAACAGAGGAGTGAGAGTCACCGACCCCGCACACTCCCAGGTACCAAGCCCGGGCTGGGTGGACCCTGTCCCTGTGCCTTTGAGTCACTGTGAAGCCCCAAAGCTCCACCCAGAACCTCCCACGTGAATGACAAGGCTTTCGTCCGGCTGCCAGCATGGCAGCCACAGACGCACGTGGCTACTGAGCACGTAAGTGCTCTGTGTGACTGAGCGCGGGATGTGAACAGGGCAAGTCTACTAGCCTCGCCGAGCGAGTGGCTGCATGCCGGGCAGCGCAGGTCCAGACTTTTGGAAGAAACTCTTCCCTGGCCTCCTGTTTCACAGCCACAGAGGAGGCAACGCCAGTGGGGATCTGGCTTCCAGTCGGCAGAGCACCCCGGCTCCTCCACGCGGCGGCTGGCAGCCAGGCAGGTGCTTTCTCTCTTTTCTCAGGGGGCGTCTCTGACGCTGGTCATGGCGGGCCTGCACCCCCTGCCTCCGCTGCCACGCACCCTGGCTCTGCCTGGCTGGGCACAGCCCCCCATAATAAAACGCCCACTTTGTTTCCTCCCCTGACCTGTCTGTGAGTTCATCTCCCACAGGGATGCTGTGGGCAGGAGGGTGTGTGGCAGGGAGAGGGCTCTGGTTTGGCAGGACCCAAGCATTCCTGAATTCTTAGAACATTTGCATCTGATAAGGTCTCAGGCTAACAATGGTATTTTCATAGTCTTTTCTTCTGGTATTCTAATAAAAAAAAAAGAATTTTACAGATAATACTTAAATACATTCCCTTTATAAATGTAAAGTAATCCGGAAGGTCTTCCCCAGGGCTAAAATTGGCTATGGGTTTCCTCTAAGTTTTCCTTACACACACACACACACACACACACATGCATGTGCACACACAAATGCACACACACACACAGCCCCCCCCCCCCCCCCCCCCGCCCCAGTGCAGCGTTTTCGCTCCCAAATAGGGTCATACTGACACGTTGCTCTGTGACCTGCTTGTCTCACTGGCTGTGCCTGGGGGAGTCTGTCCGTGTGGTTAAGGAGCGAGGCCCCAGCCCCTGGAGCTGCTGCATGGTACTCCACTGTATTCATGTGGCGGATGGAACATTCCTGTTGATGGATGTTTGTTTTTTCTCCAGGTTCCACAGCACAAACTGTTGCAGCAAACATTCTTTTTTTTTGTCCTTTCCGGAGGGAATGCTTATTTAATTAATTAATTTATTTTTAAAATATATTTTATTGATTTTTTACAGAGAGGGAGAGGGAAAGAGAGGTAGACACAGCGATGAGAGAGAAACACCCATCAGCTGCCTCCTGCACACTCCCTGCTGGGGATGTGCCCGCAACCAAGGTACATGCCCTTGACGGGAATCGAACCCGGGACCTTTCAGTCCACAAGCCGATGCTCTATCCACTGAGCCAAACAGGTTAGGGCTGTTTATTGATTTCTCTCTCTCTCTCTCTCTCTCTCTATATATATATATATATAGAGAGAGAGAGAGAGAGAGAAACATCGATTGGTTGCCTCCTGTGTGCCCTGACCAGGAGTCAAACCACAACCTTTCTGGTGCAAGGACGATGCTCCAAGCAGCTGAGCACCTGGCCAGGGCAGCGGGCGCCCTGTGACAGGAGCCGCAGAGCAGACGCCATGGCAGGGAGCCGTGTGGCCCGGATGACTGTTGTGCACGGAGTCACTCCTCCCACTCAGCCTTCCCGGGGGCAGTGTGGCTCCCTGTCCCACTGGCAGGTTGGGGTGGAGCCTAGGCCTTAATCGGCTTTGAATGTTTCCACGTGTCTGTCCCTCTGGCGGTCCTGCCGTGGCCAGGAGAGCAGCGTTTCCCATGGAGAACGGGACGTCCTGGAGCTCAGCCCCCGGGCCCAGCCTGGGCCAGTCTAACCCTCACTGAGCCAGAAAACAAATGCGTGTTTTGTGCAGCTGAAATGGCAAGGTTTTTGCACAGTAGAAGATACCGGACCCAGGAGTGAAAACCGGCATCTATCAGCGTGTTACCCACACGCCCTCTCACCCAGAACCCACTTCCAGGTGCCAGTCTGTGAAGCGCCCCCGATGGCGGCACATGAGCAACGCGCGTTTGGCGACGCCCACTGGGGAAGAGAGGCTGTGCTCCCCTCCCATCTGATGGCGGGGCTCCCGCATCAGCCACGAACTCACTCAGCAGCGCACCCGGGCCTGGCACCCGGCGAGACAGCCCCGCGGCCGGCCGACTGGCCTGGGACCACCGGGCCTGTCCGCACCAGCAGCGTGTCGCTTTGAGTCTCGGAGTGTGAGGACCTGGGAGCCTTTTCCGGCAGGACCTGCGGCCAAGCGGTGCCAGGCCTGAGGCTGTGGGGGAGACTGGCCCGGAAAACAGCTGGAGTGCCAGTGCTGGGGAGAAGCATTTCCCCTGAGGTTCCTGTTTCTATTCGCCGCGCCCCCCCCCCGCCCCCCCAGCAGCCAATCTCTTCTCATCAGAGCTGCCTGTCACTCTTCCCCAGGACCGCCCCCCCATCCCCGCGCTGCCTTGGGGGGGGGGGGGGGAGAAATAGGAAGATGCTCTGGGCCGAAGCAGGAGGTTTGCTTCCTGGGCTCCCGCCTCCTTCCTCAGCGGCTCATGGAAGGTCCAGGGGAGAAACGTGGACGGTGGACCTTCTGCAGAGACTGCTGGTGCCGCCGCCGCTTCGCTGTCCCGGCGCTCCGGGTTCTGTGGAGCCCGAGCTCTCGCCTGCGCCTGGCTGGGCAGCGGATGGAGCGGAGAAGGGGTTTCCCCGGGAACTCACTGCGTCCTGTCCACTTGCTGGAGGGGGCGGGGCCTTCACGTAGAGGATGAGGCCATGGGGCGGGGTCTCCATGCCCAGACAAGATATGGGCATCTGTGCATCAGCCTGCAGTGTCTGCCCCCCACGGGGAAGGGGCGAGTGGGCAAATGGCCATCAACTGCCCTGAGCGTCCAGGAGCCCATCCAGGCGAACTGCTCCGACTCTCAGCCCAGCCTCGGGGGAGGGAAGGTTCTGGTCAGTGGGCAGCAGCGACTGCACACGGGGTGGGGTGGGGTGGGGTGGCAGGCGTGATGGGGAGGAGGCGGCCACTGACGGAGTCGGTGTGGGTCCGGGACGGTCAGCAGCTTCGCAGGCTCCAGGCACGCAGACCGGCAAGGTGGCATGGCAGCGTCCACCTCAGGGCCGCACAGCCTCCTCGGCAGTGGAAGAGGGGAAGGGCTCACTTCAACCTCAAAACAGCTCTGTGAGGCCGGCACTACTATCACCATTTAGCAGATGAGTAAACTGAGGCACGGAGAAGTTCCGAATCTTGCCCCCGATCACACAGCTAGTTAGTGCAGAACTGGGGTGTGTGCCCAGGCCGGCCTGCCCACAGCTGCCCGCTGCAGGGCTGCCTCCCGAGACAGGCGGGCACCCGGGGAACGGGCTAGTCCTGCTACTGACTAGGAAGCCACGGCCCTGAGTGCCCGGCACGGCAGCAGCCCTCCCTGTCCACGCGCTCTGCGCAGCCTGATCTGGAGCCCTTGCTTCCGGTGGCTCGCTTCTGCCTCAGCCGGCTGATCCTGGCGGCTGAGGCCAGTCACGCATCTGGAGCCGCTGGCCTCACCCTGGACTGCTCTCCTGCAGGGAAGCCTGGCCCTTCTGTGAACCACTGTGGGTGACCACCGTCAAAGCCAGGACCCGTCAGCTCTTTTTTCAGTCTGGATACCAGCTATTATTATTTATTTTTTTAAAGAGAGACAGAGAGAGAAAGACTGATGAGAGAGAGAGGAACATTGATTGGCTGCCCCCTACAGGCCCCATACTGGGGATAGAGCTTGCAACCCAGGCATGTGCCCTGACCGGGAATCAAACTGGCAACTTTTCAGTGCACAGGGAACGCCCAACCAACTGAGCCACACAGGCCAGACCCAGCATCAGCAATCAGAGACCCAGGCCTGGTGGGACTGGCCCTTCCTTCTCTGGGCACAAGTGGGATGCAAATGCTTCCAGCCTCCTGTAAGCACCCCTAAACGTGGGAGAGGGGAAGCTGGGCTGTGCTGCTCGGCCCGCCCGCCCTCCAGCCTCTGCCTCCCGGGCTGGGCCAGCTCTACTCTTTACACTGGACAGCGAGGCTGCAGCTCAGGGCCGTTCCTGGCCCCGCCTCCTGGGCCTGGGACAGGCCTGCAGAGAGGGGTGCTGGGAGCCAGCTGTGTGGGCGCGGGAGCCGTGGGGGACGCAGGCGGCCTCCAAGGGGAACGGCAGCCAGAGAAGATTGCAGTTACTTGTAAAGTGCGCGCCCAGGCCGGGTGCAGGCACTGTCGCCCTCATGCCTCTTCCTTTGAGTTCTCACCCAGGGCCCCAAGGCAGTGGCATCATGGAGTCAAAGGCTGGAAAACAGGCAAAGGAAAGCGAGGCATTTGCCCAAAGTTCCCCAGGTGGTAAGTGGTGGGCCAGGAGGGCCGCTGGCCAGTGAGCCCTGGCGGTTCTGAAATGAAATGCGTCGAGGGCTGGCAGCTTGGTGAGACCAGTGCCCTGGGGTGCCTGCCCACGGGGCTCCTGCACACGGGGCTCCTGCACACGGGGTCCTGCACACGGGGCTCCTGCACACGGGGTCCTGCACACGGGGTCCTGCACACGGGGTCCTGCACACGGGGTCCTGCACACGGGGCTCTTGCACACGGGGTCCTGCACACGAGGCTCCTGCACACGGGGTCCTGCACACGGGACTCCTGCACACGGGGCTCCTGCACACGGGACTCCTGCACACGGGGCTCCTGCACACGGGGTCCTGCACACGGGACTCCTGCACACGGGACTCCTGCACACGGGACTCCTGCACACGGGGCTCCTGCACACGGGGCTCCTGCACATGGGACTCCTGCACACGGGGCTCCTGCACACGGGGTCCTGCACACGGGGCTCCTGAACACGGGGCTCCTGAACACGGGGCTCCTGCACACGGGGCTCCTGCACACGGGACTCCTGCACACGGGGCTCCTGCACACGGGGTCCTGCACACGGGGCTCCTGCACACGAGGTCCTGCACACGGGACTCCTGCACACGGGACTACTGCACACGGGGCTCCTGCACACGGGGTCCTGCACACGGGGCTCTTGCACACGGGGTCCTGCACACGAGGCTACTGCACACGGGGTCCTGCACACGGGCTCCTGCACACGGGGTCCTGCACACGGGGCTCCTGAACACGGGGCTCCTGCACACGGGGTCCTGCACACGGGACTCCTGCACACGGGGCTCCTGCACACGGGGCTCCTGCACACGGGGCTCCTGAACACGGGGCTCCTGCACACGGGGCTCCTGCACACGGGACTCCTGCACACGGGGCTCCTGCACACGGGGTCCTGCACACGGGGTCCTGCACACGGGGCTCCTGCACACGGGGTCCTGCACACGGGGTCCTGCACACGGGGCTCCTGCACACGGGACTCCTGCACACGGGTCTACTGCACACGGGGCTCCTGCACACGGGGTCCTGCACACGGGGCTCCTACACACGGGACTACTGCACACGGGCTCCTACACACGGGGCTCCTGCACACGTGGCTCCTACACACGGGGCTCCTGCACACGGGACTCCTACACACGGGACTACTGCACACGGGCTCCTACACACGGGGCTACTGCACACGGGCTCCTACACACGGGGCTCCTGAACATGGGGCTCCTGCACACGGGGCTCCTGCACACGGGGCTCCTGCACACGGGGCTCCTACACACGGGACTACTGCACACGGGCTCCTACACACGGGGCTACTGCACACGGGCTCCTACACACGGGGCTCCTGCACATGGGGCTCCTGCACACGGGGCTCCTGCACACGGGGCTCCTACACACGGGGCTCCTGCACACGGGGCTCCTGCACACGGGACTCCTGCACACGGGGCTCCTGCACACGGGGCTCCTACACACGGGACTACTGCACACAGGGCTCCTACACACAGGGTCCTGCACACGGGGCTCCTGCACACGGGGTCCTGCACATGGGGCTACTGCACACGGGGTCCTGCACACGGGGCTACTGCACACGGGCTCCTACACACGGGGCTCCTGCACACGGGGTCCTGCACAAGGGGCTCCTGCACACGGGGTCCTGCACACGGGGCTCCTACACACGGGGCTCCTGCACACGGGGTCCTGCACACGGGGCTCCTGCACACGGGGTCCTGCACACGGGGTCCTGCACACGGGGCTCCTGCACACGGGGCTCCTGCACACGGGGTCCTGCACACGGGGTCCTGCACACGGGGCTCCTGCACACGGGACTCCTGCACACGGGACTACTGCACACGGGGCTCCTGCACACGGGGTCCTGCACACGGGGCTCCTACACACGGGACTACTGCACACGGGCTCCTACACACGGGGCTCCTGCACACGTGGCTCCTACACACGGGGCTCCTGCACACGGGACTCCTACACACGGGACTACTGCACACGGGCTCCTTCACACGGGGCTACTGCACACGGGCTCCTACACACGGGGCTCCTGCACATGGGGCTCCTGCACACGGGGCTCCTGCACACGGGGCTCCTGCACACGGGACTCCTGCACACGGGGCTCCTGCACACGGGGCTCCTACACACGGGACTACTGCACACAGGGCTCCTACACACAGGGTCCTGCACACGGGGCTCCTGCACACGGGGTCCAGCACACGGGGCTACTGCACACGGGGTCCTGCACACGGGGCTACTGCACACGGGCTCCTACACACGGGGCTCCTGCACACGGGGTCCTACACACGGGGCTCCTGCACATGGGGCTCCTGCACACGGGGCTCCTGCACACGGGGCTCCTACACACGGGGCTCCTGCACACGGGGCTCCTGCACACGGGACTCCTGCACACGGGGCTCCTGCACACGGGGCTCCTACACACGGGGCTCCTGCACACGGGGCTCCTGCACACGGGACTCCTGCACACGGGGCTCCTGCACACGGGGCTCCTACACACGGGACTACTGCACACAGGGCTCCTACACACAGGGTCCTGCACACGGGGCTCCTGCACACGGGGTCCTGCACACGGGGCTACTGCACACGGGCTCCTACACACGGGGCTCCTGCACACGGGGTCCTGCACACGGGGCTCCTGCACACGGGGTCCTGCACACGGGGCTCCTGCACACGGGGCTCCTGCACACGGGGCTCCTGCACACGGGGCTCCTGCACACGGGGTCCTGCACACGGGGCTCCTGCACACGGGACTACTGCACACGGGACTCCTGCACACGGGGCTCCTGCACACGGGGCTCCTGCACACGGGGTCCTGCACACGGGGCTCCTGCACACGGGGTCCTGCACACGGGACTCCTGCACACGGGGCTCCTGCACACGGGGTCCTGCACACGGGACTCCTGCACACGGGGCTCCTGCACACGGGGCTCCTACACACGGGACTACTGCACACAGGGCTCCTACACACAGGGTCCTGCACACGGGGCTCCTGCACACGGGGTCCTGCACACGGGGCTACTGCACACGGGCTCCTACACAGGGGGCTCCTGCACACGGGGTCCTACACACGGGGCTCCTGCACATGGGGCTCCTGCACACGGGGCTCCTGCACACGGGGCTCCTACACACGGGGCTCCTGCACACGGGGCTCCTGCACACGGGACTCCTGCACACGGGGCTCCTGCACACGGGGCTCCTACACACGGGGCTCCTGCACACGGGGCTCCTGCACACGGGACTCCTGCACACGGGGCTCCTGCACACGGGGCTCCTACACACGGGACTACTGCACACAGGGCTCCTACACACAGGGTCCTGCACACGGGGCTCCTGCACACGGGGTCCTGCACACGGGGCTACTGCACACGGGGTCCTGCACACGGGGCTACTGCACACGGGCTCCTACACACGGGGCTCCTGCACACGGGGTCCTGCACACGGGGCTCCTGCACACGGGGTCCTGCCCACGGGGCTCCTACACACGGGGCTCCTGCACACGGGGTCCTGCACACGGGGTCCTGCACACGGGGCTCCTGCACACGGGGCTCCTGCACACGGGGCTCCTGCACACGGGGCTCCTGCACACGGGGTCCTGCACACGGGGCTCCTGCACACGGGACTACTGCACACGGGACTCCTGCACACGGGGCTCCTGCACACGGGGCTCCTGCACACGGGGCTCCTGCACACGGGGTCCTGCACACGGGGCTCCTGCACACGGGGTCCTGCACACGGGGCTCCTGCACACGGGGTCCTGCACACGGGGCTCCTGCACACGGGGTCCTGCACACGGGACTCCTGCACACGGGGCTCCTGCACACGGGGTCCTGCACACGGGACTCCTGCACACGGGGCTCCTGCACACGGGGTCCTGCACACGGGACTCCTGCACACGGGGCTCCTGCACACGGGGCTCCTGCACACGGGGCTCCTGCACACGGGGTCCTGCACACGAGGCTCCTGCACACGGGGTCCTGCACACGGGGCTCCTGCAGCGCCCATGGCTGCCTTCCGATGGCTGCCTGGCTGCCTCCTCCTCCCCGAGTCCAGTGCAGATGCGTCCTGGCCTCCCCCTGGCCTCCTCGGAAGCCTTGTCCAGCACTGTGCGTGCACGGTTGAGAGGTGAACTGGTCGCGAGGATAGAGATGGCTACCTGCAGCCTCTCTCCTCCTTGCCACAGATCTCCGACACCAGGGGGAAGCCAGTACCATCTGAGGAACCACACGGGACAGTCTGCCACCCAGGCTGTCGGAGGCTGCATTTCCAGAGGGGACTCCAAGGCAATGGTGCCAGAGCCAGCAGTGTCTCCAGAAGGCGGCTGGGGTGGTTGGCATGGAATCTAGGACGTGTGCTAGCGAGCCAGTGGGGCTCGGTGGGGAACAGGCCCCAGCTCCCACCGGGAGTTAGCCAGGCGGCTATTTGCCCGCTGACTGCTGCCTTTCTTTGCTGCACTTGCCCTTTGGCACCGTTAGCCCTGCCCGAGTGGTGATCTGAGCAGGTGACTGTGGCCGACCGAAGGGGTTTGCAGGGACTTCTGTAGCTCCCAGGGGATGAGAGTTTGGGGACATGGGAGGGCCGCCCGCCAGCGTCTGCTGCAGTAGGAGGGGAAGTCGTGGCTAAGGACTTCCGGGAGGCTCGGCACGAGGGAACGGACTCGGCGACTGTGGGACCTTTGCTCACGACTTACCCACTTTCCTCTCGCTTAGGATGCAGATGTAATGGCTAGAGCTGTGGCAGCCACACTGTGTCCATGAGGCAGAGGCCACAGAACCATGAAGACCTCTCTCTGTTCTGACAGCTTTTAGTTACCCATTTACTACTGGAAATTATGTCATATGAGAAAAAAACATCTTCTTTATAGTTTGAGGCAGCCATTGTATTTGGATTTATGTTACTTGCACCCCAACCAAGTTTTATAAATGTTGAAGACTGAACGAGTAAACCAGGCCAGGGCCGGGCAGCGGAGGGCTCCGCCCTCTGTCCGCAGGGGCCTGTGCGGAGCCTGGCAGAGGCCAGACGGCACTTCTCTTGCTCGATGGGGAGGAGGCCGGGAGGGGAGCCAGATCACACCTCGCTTGGAACCAAGTCGTCTAACTCTCCTCTCTCGGGAACTCTGTTTCCTCGTCTGTAAAATGGGGATAACAACCGTATGAAACTGAAGTTTGTTACAAGGATTAAACGAGAAACATGTGGCCAGGGTCAGCAGCGTTACTGACACATAATAGACCCTCAATAAAGGGTTCTCATGGGCCTGTGAGAACAGGGCGATCCATCGGAGGAGCTCGCCGTCTCCGAGGGAGGACATTTGCTCATTCCCACTCTGGGCCCGGGGCACAGGCTCTGCGGCCGGGTGATGGGAGGCCCCGAGATCACACCCTGGCTGTGAGGGGACCTCCTCCAGCACCTGCAGGAGCCGGAGGAACGCCAGAGTGGCACTCACGCGGGGCAGACTCAGCAGAGAAATTCTGCGATTGGGTCTTGAAACCAGAGCCAACCTTTGACAAGGGCCCCAGTGGGCTGTGCCTAGGCTCCCAGCACACCTCCTGCACTGCCCCCACACCCCCCAGCCTCCAGCCACAGGACACAGCTCACCAGCCCCCCCAGCCTCCAGGACTCAGGACACAGCACCCCCCCCCGCCCCCCCAGCCTCCAGGACTCAGGACACAGCACCCCCCCGCCCCCCAGCCTCCAGGACTCAGGACACAGCACCCCCCCCCGCCCCCCAGCCTCCAGGACTCAGGACACAGCACCCCCCCCCGCCCCCCAGCCTCCAGGACTCAGGACACAGCACCCCCGCGCCCCCCCCCCAGCCTCCAGGACTCAGGACACAGCACCCCCCGCCGCCCCCCCAGCCTCCAGGACTCAGGACACAGCACCCCCCCCCCCGCCCCCCAGCCTCCAGGACTCAGGACACAGCACCCCCCGCTGCCCCCCCCCAGCCTCCAGGACTCAGGACACAGCACCCCCCGCCGCCCCCCCCCAGCCTCCAGGACTCAGGACACAGCACCCCCCGTGCCCCCCCAGCCTCCAGGACTCAGGACACAGCACCCCCGTGCCCCCCCTCAGCCTCCAGGACTCAGGACACAGCACCCCCCCCACCCCCCCAGCCTCCAGGACTCAGGACACAGCACCCCCCCCCGCCCCCCAGCCTCCAGAACTCAGGACACAGCACCCCCCCCGCCCCCCAGCCTCCAGGACTCAGGACACAGCACCCCCCGCCGCCCCCCCCCCCAGCCTCCAGGACTCAGGACACAGCACCCCCCGCCGCCCCCCCCCCCCAGCCTCCAGGACTCAGGACACAGCACCCCCCGCCCCCCCCAGCCTCCAGGACTCAGGACACAGCACCCCCCGCTGCCCCCCCCCCAGCCTCCAGGACTCAGGACACAGCACCCCCCGCCGCTCCCCCCCCAGCCTCCAGGACTCAGGACACAGCACCCCCCCCGCCCCCCAGCCTCCAGGACTCAGGACACAGCACCCCCCAGCCCCCCAGCCTCCAGGACTCAGGGCACAGCACCCCCCGCCGCCCCCCCCAGCCTCCAGGACTCAGGACACAGCACCCCCCGCCGCCCCCCCCCAGCCTCCAGGACTCAGGACACAGCACCCCCCGCCGCCCCCCCCCCCCAGCCTCCAGGACTCAGGACACAGCACCCCCCGCCGCCCCCCCCCAGCCTCCAGGACTCAGGACACAGCACCCCCCGCCGCCCCCCCCCCAGCCTCCAGGACTCAGGACACAGCACCCCCCCCCCCGCCCCCCAGCCTCCAGGACTCAGGACACAGCACCCCCGCCCCCCAGCCTCCAGGACTCAGGACACAGCACCCCCCGTGCCCCCAGCCTCCAGGACTCAGGACACAGCACCCCCCGTGCCCCCAGCCTCCAGGACTCAGGACACAGCACCCCCCGCCCCCCAGCCTCCAGGACTCAGGACACAGCACCCCCCCCGCCCCCCCCCTAGCCTCCAGGACTCAGGACACAGCACCCCCCCCGCCCCCCCCCTAGCCTCCAGGACTCAGGACACAGCACCCCCCCCGCCCCCCCCCTAGCCTCCAGGACTCAGGACACAGGCTCCTGCAGCTCTGAACTGAAATGCACTGTTGGAAGGAGCCCACGTGGCACAAACAACTGGAGGAGGTGCTGCTCGTGGGCTGTGCACGGAAAGCCTGATGGTTAGACTGGGCACTTCAGCTCCCAGGCCAGCCCCTTAGCAGAGGGGCACAGGAGCCCCCGGGAGGGCGGACGGACTCTCCTCCCACCTGGCAGGAGCCTTCCACAGGGGTGAGGTGTCTCTGAAACACGTGTATGGGAATTGAGGGCGTTGTCTGTTACGGGCAGAGAAAGCTTCCATTCAAAGCTGTGGCTCCCGGTACTCGGAGGTTCCCGCTGGGGTCCCTGTAAGGCATTAGGAACCCTCCCCACTCTAGGGTCCCCGTCACACAGTCTGTGGCCACCCCCCAGGCAATGCTGGGCTTGGGGTTCCGCCCAGCACTCCTCTGATGGCCGATGTCTGGACACAAAGCAGGGGTACCACTCCCTCCTCTAGCATCTTGTTGCTTGAGAGATGGTTTCCCTGTGGTGACGCAGACCCGCAGGCATAGCTCTGCTTTTTGTGAAACAAATAAACACAAATCGCCACCCTGAGTCCTGACACCAGGTCTGAGCTTGTGTGGGTGCGGGTGGTTTTGTTCCCGTGTTTCCACCCTCCTCCTCCTCACTCCCCCCCCCCCCTCCCTGCCCCTCACTCCCCCGCCCCTGCCTCAGAGGGGACTCGCACAAACTCTCAGAGACAAGAATGTGGGCTCTTGGCTTTGGCCTCAGGGCGACAGGATTGATGACATAAGTGGTAGAAGTGGGGGAGGAGGTGGGAAGAGGGGGCGGAAGTGTGGGCATGGGGGCCGGGCTGGCAGATCCTGCCCAGGGAGGCCCGGGGGCTCAGTCAGCCACAGGAGCCTCTCTGTGGTCGCTCCACACCTTGTCCTTCCTACATGCGGCGGGGCTGCAGAGGACCTCCTGTTGGGGTGGCCAGCACGCCGGCCCAGGGGGGCCTCCAACAGTGTCCGAAGACCTTGCCCGGGGCCTCCCACGGCTTCATGGTTGCCGTGGTGATTGGCGAGTCCACGTTAATAAGGGAAGAGAGCGGGGAGTCAGGGTGCGGGCAGGGCCGGCTGGGAGCAGGCCTGTGGGTTTCACCAGGAAGCTTCACACCCCAGGAGCTCGCAGCTCGTCCCTCCCAGGGGCCTCACAGCCGCCCTCCGGGCTGGATGGTCAGGGAGCCACATAAGGACAGGCACAGAGCCCTCAGAGGGGGCGGGGGCGCTGGACCGCAGGGGAAGGGCGGGCGGGCCCCTCAGAAGTGTGAAATCTTGAGAAGCTCCTGGTTAAAATCCCCAGACAGAGCTCTCCCTCTCGCCCGCTGTGGCTCAGGGGTTGAGCCTTGACCCATGAACCAGGAGGTCAAGGTTCCATCCTGGTCGGGGCACAGCCTGGGCTGTGGGCTCGATCCCTGGTGGGGGCGTGCAGGAGGCAGCCCATCAGTGATTCTCTCTCATCATTGATGTTTCCATCTCTCCGCTCCCTTCCTCTCTGAAATCAATGAAAACATTTATTAAAAAAGAGTGGCGGCTCCCCTGCTCTCCCGCTCCGTGTCCCGTGCTCGCTGTGTCACACGCTCTCTGCAGCCGTGGGCTGGGCAGCAGGGACGCTGGGGAGCCACGCCACATGGGATGCTGGCGGGACTGCTTTCAGATGGAGCCCGAAGGCTGGCCCCACTGAGACAAGACGGACACCTCCCATGGCGGGCGGAGGGAGACGGGCCTGGGAAACGCAGGGTTTATCTCCACACCAACGCGTCTCACTCAGGGAGAATTCCTTTCCTCCTGACAGCGCGAGCACTGCCCTCCCCATGACAGCGTGACGCCCATTTCAGTGGCGCGTGGAGGAGGCCAGGGCCCTGGCTACTGCAGGCCCTAGTGGAGGGAGCGCCCTCATCACCCCGCACCACGAGACCGGCCAGGGTGGACGTGCTGGCTGGGCAGCAGACCACAGGGCAGCGAAGCGCTTCAGTCCGGGAGCAGTGCGCTGGGGAAGGGAGGCGACCGGCTCCATGCACACCCGAGGGCCAGCTGCCACTCACCTTTTCCACTGGGGAGCTCCGTGGGACCGGATGTGAGCGAGAACCCCCTCGTCCTTCCTCTTGTTTTTAAAAGCAGCTGCATTGACGTATACTGAGCATGTACAACTTACCAACTGAAATGGTGTTAGTTTTGCTCATAGAGCTGCACAGCTACCCCCAAATCTAACTGCGGAACATTTTCATTTCCCCAAAGAAATGTCATCTTCGTTCTCCCTTCTCCCCACCCCGGGGGCCCCCCATCCACCTGCCTGTAAAGGTTTGCCGGCGCCGGGCATTTCATAGACACAGACTCCGGCAATGTGTGGGCTTCGTGACAGGCTCCTTTCAGATCATCTCCGCGGTGTCAGGAGTCGACACTGCACTAGTATTTCTTTTTGTGGCCAGTACTGAGAAGGCCCATACATTCCTTAGCCGTCATTCAGCCACAAAGTCCTGGGGTAGTTTGGCTTTAGCCGTGGTTGATTTGGGGCTCAGGTGATGTCACCAGGAGCTATCTTCTCTCTAGCTTCCTCTGCTGGGTTGTGAGATGTAGCAAATAAAAGTACAGGGTGCCAGTTGAATTTGAATAGAAGATAAACAGAAATACCTTTTAGTACAACCAAGTCCTACTAAATAGTTGAGACAGGCTTATACGGGAAAACACCCTCCCTTGCTCATGGAGGCTGACGCGCAGGGGCCTTCTGCATGGTATGCGCAGCTCCCGCTCTCATCCGGAGGGTGGGTGCCCTGGAGCACCAGGCCAGCAAGCGCCCGCAGCTGCTCCCCAGCAAGGACTGGGTCTGTGACGATTTGCAGTCAATCACTGTGTCCAGGGGAACTCAACTCGAGGGTTGCTCTCACCTGGCTTATCTGCCCCATCTCCAAGCCCAGCCTGGGGTCCACTTGGAGGGGGCGGGGTCTTTGAAAAGGAAACGCCGTGCTGTGAAGAGGGCATGTTCAACTGGAGGAGATGGGGGAGATGGGAGGCAAGAAAACCTGGGTCCACTGTGAGCACATGCAAGGAGGGGCAATTCCTGAGCCTGAGGCAGAGAAGTGGGCACCCACCCCAGCTGGTGGGGTGACCAAAGCCGATGGGGAGGCAAGAGAAAAAAATGGATCTCAAGGTAAAAATCATCTTGTGATGGGGTCATTGGTGAGACCCACCCAGCACCCCTCTCCTCATTACTTCTTCTCTGAGCCCCAGTCCCCTCATCAGCAAAATGGAACAGCACAGCACACTGGTTGGGGTTGCTGTGAATTTACCCAGGATTCATGTGATTTGGCCCAATTAGTTCTCATATAATGATAATACATTTGGTCACCAGCTTGTAAAACTTCATTTCTAAGTGGTAGATTTCACAAATTGAGCTTTCAGTTGTAGAGACCTTTCTTTCCTTATAAACAGCAAAATGAATCATAACTGACCATCAGGGCTCTTCACCTCAGCGCTGTGGACACCTGGGGCTGGAGCATTCCATGCTGGGCTGGAGCATTCCATGCTGGGTGCATTCCATGCAGCACCCTCGGGTGTTCCCAGCATCCCCTGGGTGTTCCCAGCATCCCCTGGGTGTTCCCAGCATCCCCTGGGCGTTCCCAGCATCATCTGGGTGTTCCTAGCATCACCCCCAGGTGTTCCCAGCATCACCTGGGTGTTCCTAGCATCAACCCGGTTGTTCCCAGCATCACGTGGGTGTTCCCAGCATTCCCCCACAGTGTTCCCAGCATCACTCCCAGGTATTCACAGCACCCCTTTCTTGGCCCACAGAAGCAACAAGAAGCAGTGGCAGCTTCTGCCTGTGAGCTATAACAACAGAAACGTCTCCAGACATAGCCAAAAGTCCCCTTGGCAGGTCAATTTATCTCCCTGTGGGGACCACCATAATAATAAAAGAGACACAGACTCATCTACATATGTTTTAAGTTATTGCATGGAATGTATATTGCGGGCCCCTCATCATACATGTCCCATTAGGAGTCTTTCTCTATGTGGTGAGCTAGCGAGGTCCCTTACAACTGAGTAGCACAGATGGGAGGGAAGACTCCACTTCCTGAAGTAAGCACCTGAGTGTCCTTCCTGCTGTGGCACTCACACTGCAGGGGGCTTTCACACTTCAGGGAGGGGCATTCACACTGCAGAGAGGGTATTTACACTGTAGAGAGGGCATTCACACTGCAGGGGGGCTTTCACACTGCATACAAGGAGGGCTTCCACACTGCAGGGATGGTGTTCACACTGTGTAGGGTAATTCACACTGCAGGGGGCTTTCACATTGCAGGGAGGGGCTTTCACACTGCAGGGAGGGCATTCACACTGCAGCGAGGGTGTTCACACTGCAGGGACAGTGTTCACACTACAGGAGGCTTTCACAATGCAGAGGGCTTTCACACTGTAGGGAGGGGCATTCACCCTGCGTGCAGGGACGGTGTTCACATTGCGGGGGGCTTTCACACCCCTTGGAGGGTGTTCAAACTACAGGGAGGGTGTCCACACTGCAGGGTGGGGCTTTCACACTGCAGGGAGGGCATTCACACTGCTGGGAGGGTGTTCACACTGCAGGGAGGGCTTTCACATGCAGGGAGGATGTTCACACTGCAGGGAGGGTACTCACACTGCAGGGAGGGTACTCACACTGCAGAGAGGGTACTCACACTGCAGGGAGGATGTTCACACTGCAAGGAGAGCATTCACACTGCAGGGAGGGCTTTCACACTGCAGGGAGGGCCCCGCCCAGTCTCCTCTTTAGCTTGCATCTCAGCACAGCCAAGGGGCTTCCCAGAACATCAGGGTTTGTGCAGCGTGGATATCTCATAGTCCTGCTCTGCTATTTACTATTTTTAAGTCATAGAAAGAAAGGCCATAGCCATGTGCTCATCAGTTGTGGTGGGTGGGAGGGAGGAAGGCGCCTGCAGGCAAACACGCAAACACAGGAGAAGGAGCATTCCGCTAAGACTCCTGGACCCGACACTGAAACCATGTTGCCTCAGCAGCTGGCCATTCGGAGGAGCTGTCTGACTTCCACGGGCTGCGCCCAGTTCAACCTGGGCCCTGCATGCTGAGGCCCACTCTGGTTTGTTTCCTGCTCTGTGGTCACCACCTTGAAGTTCCTAACACCTTTTAAACAAGGTTGCTGCTGGAAGCCGGTCCATCCTTGCTGCTTGACACAGTCACTGCAGGGAAGAAACATCTGCACAGCATATGTTCCAAGGCACCTGGCGTATATGGCATACTGTTCTTAATATGTTTGCTCCCCTTCCTGGCGCTATGTGTTTTAATCAAGGTCACCTCTCTGAGAAAGGTTGTTTCCCCAGGTAGGGATTTTTCCTTGAAGTTAGGGAGGGAATAAAACCCTTAACTAAAGCCAGGCGGGTAGTTAATCACTTTAACTACAAACAATCACGCTTAAGCTACATAATCTTTACTCCCTGGAATGGAGATAAGAAACGCCCTAACCTTTGGAATAGAGATTGATAGGATTAAAATCAACTGGTATAAATACTGATGTAACAAGACAATAAAACACAGAACCTGACTGGAGATCCTGGCTAGAACCTGGTTAGGCTGCTGATCAACTGAACGCTGTCTGCGTGTCATTCCTTCTTCACCGACTCCGTCCACACCTTTGGAAACCCCTGGACCTGCTGGGGTTGGACCCCAACAGGTTGCCACATCCTCATTTTGTGCTGACCCCGTAAAACCATGTGGCCACTCCGCTCTCAGACCTCAGTGGTTGCATCTGTGAGCAGCAGCGAGGACGGGCCCTCTAGCCACTGGGAGGGTCACGGCCCAGGCCAGAGCGGGCTGTCAGGGGCAGTGGCTGCGGGCGTGTCCAGGACCAGCTCATGAGGAAGTCTTTACAGGCCTGAGACATGGCTCACAGTTTCGGAGCCCTTGAAATTCTCACTGTTTATTATTTCTCTTCCTCCCATCTGTTTCCTGCTGTAGTGAGCTCTTTAAGTTAAAAGGCCTGTGGACTTGTGTGGGGGATAACGAGGGGGGAGTTGGGGGGGAGTGAGGGGGAAGTTGCGGGGAGTGAGGGGGGCAATTGGGGGAAAAGAAGGAGGACAGTTGGGGGACCCTGCCCAGTGGAGCGTCCCTGAGGGCGAGTTGGCTGAGCTGAGAATACAGGCCGGGTCCCCAGGCTTATGCAAGAGAGGAAGGAAGAGCAGAGAGAACAAAATGAAGTTTCTTTTGGGGACAATGAAAGTGTTCTACAATTAGATTTTTGGGGATAACTGCAACTCTACAAACAAAACTAAAAACCATTAAAATGTACACTTTCCACTGGTAAGTTTTACATGTTAATTAAGTATATTTCAATAAAGGCGTTTGTTGTTTGTTTGTAAAGAAACAAGCAAACAAAATAAACCAGCAGGGGAGGGGGCTGGAGCAGGACCAGGGAGGGGCCCGGGGCAGGTCCCGGAGGCCCGCGTAGGGCATGGGCTTCTGTCCTGCGAATGGAAGTGGTCGAATCCGGCCTTGGTTCTGATCATTCATTTTCAGGGCAGCGCAGGGCGAGGGGCGTGGCCCTCGTGCCTGGGTTCAAGTACCGGCTGAGCGCGGGTCCAGGCAGCGGCTGCAGCAGGTGCTGTTGCATCTCCGGGGCCTCCGGGTCTCAGCGGGAAACAGGATTGAGGAGCAGCCCTCCCAGGAGCTTCGCTGAGTGCGCACTCAGGGAGGCCCAGGAGTGCCTGCCTGGCCCTTTAGACCCGCCAGCAGGTGCTCATCTGCGGCGGAGGGAGCCCAGCCAGCCGGGACCGGCTTTCCGCAAAGCTCTCAGCCTCGCCTGGCTCGGTCCAGCAGGTGCTGGCTCCCAGGCTTCCTTGCAGATGGACCCTCAGTCGGCGGGTTCCTGTGGCCGGAGGCTGGGGCCTCGGGAAGGTGCCGCCAGGGCACCTGGGCCGCTCACAGCACAGCACAGCATGGGGGTGGGGCAGGAATGTCTATGAGCTTCGAAAGGAAAGCGGGCAGACACGGCCTCCAAGCCTTCCGGCTGCTCCGAGGCTTCAAGCAGGAGGCAGGCAGCCAGTGGGGTCCTCGGGCTGAGAGGGAGGCAGGTCCCGGATCGGATCTCCTGGTGGCTTCCAAGGCCGAGCACAGGCAGGGATGGGGCGGCGGGGGGCGGGGGGGGGGGGCAAGTGCAAACAAGGGAGGCTGGCTCTGCAGCCAGAGGACCCCCCCCCCCCCCCCACACACACACACCTAAGGCTGCTCGGAAGGATGGCGCTCTCCAGACTCTTTCCCTCCCTGCGATGCTCCTGGGGACCGGGTGGGGGGAAGGTCCGCCCAGCAGGTGCTCAGAGACTAAGGCGTAACCTGAAGGAGCCTCCAGTGCCCGCGGGAGCCCTGGGCCGCCAGGGCCTGCAGGCACCCGTGCTCGGTGTCCTGCGTGGGCTGGCAGGGCCCCTGGTTTCTGGGGTTTGGTTCCTGCGTGACTGGCAGGGCCCCTGGTTTCTGGGGTTCGGCTTATGAATGATGGGGCTGCGGACGTGGGGTTCGTGCGGGCCCCTCTGGTTTGGGATGAGCTGAGCACTCCCTCCCTTGACGCGGGGGCAGCATGGGGCGCACTGGGGGAGGGCAGCATGCAGACCCGTCGCCCGCTGGCCAGGGCCCTGCGACGGCGCTGGGTGAGCCGTGCTTGAGGGTGGGCGGAAGCAGCTGGCAGCCAGCAGGGCGCAGGAGGCGGGTGCAGGGGGACGCGGCTGGAGTGTGCGGTGGCTGCGGTTTTATTCTCTGCCTGTTTTCTCAGCTGTCCCTGGAAGCAATGGCAGTGCTTTCTTGACTGGCAGGTCAGGGGCTGTTCAGAGGATGGCGAGGGGAGAAGGGCGTGGAGTGGCAGGGACGGGCTCAGGCGAGGGGCACCGGGGCGCCAGCGCTGGGGCCTGGAGCCTGCGGTGCCTGCTCGGCTGGCCTGGCCTCGGTGTCTCCCAGGCCCAGTCGGGACAGAAGACCATTGTCTGAGCGCAGTGAGGCGGGGACCCACCCCCTTGCTCTCAGCACCAGGCGCTGGAGAGACTGCCCCACCTCGCATACCCGCAGTCACGCTGCATCCGACCCCGGGTCCCAGCGCATACAGTAACCTCACAGGAGCAAAGTGAATGAGGGTGTGGCTCTATTTACGAGAGGGGGGGGGGGCAGGGCGATCAGGGAGCAGCCGGCCCTTAGCCCCCAAACCAGAGGGGAACACAACTGCACATTGGCCATTGCCTCTGACCCCAGGCACCTGCACCGGTCGGGCTAGATCACGTCCCACAGGGGACACCGAGCCACACCAGCAGTGAAGAAATGCGCCCAAGTTGCCCAGAGGAGGGGCGCTGAGGTGGGCCCGGCCGCCGGAGACCCCGTGGGCGCTCTCCGCCTCCTGCCTGGGCGCAGGCCACGGGCTGGCGAGGGGGAGAGCTGGGAAGAGGATGGAGGCAGGGAGGCAGGGCTCTGGTTTTAGCTCCAAAGAGAGAGGCCACCCTGTAGGCAGCCTGACCCACCCCCGCCCCCTGTAGCGTTACAAGGGCCACCACGCTGCCTTTGGGAACCCCAGGCAGAGGGTTAGGAGGCCATTTGGCTTAGGTGTGCCCTGAAGCCAGGGAAGGGCTGGGCACCTATGCCGCCACCCACACCCCCTCTGCCAGGCAGGTGTATCATGCAGCTGAGCCAGGCTTGTGCCAGGGACCACAGAGGAGCTGCAAAATCCAGCCATGGTGGGTTCGATCCCCAAGTTTGGGGTTCAATCCCTAGTCAGGGCACAGAGGGGAATTGTTTCAGCTCAGATCTCACACACGCACATGCACACACATACATGTGCATATACGTGCACACACACACACACAAAATGCAAAGTAGTGCCACCTTGCAGGAATCCCAATCAGGGAATCCGAAGGTGGTGGAGACCTACCTGGGCCAGATTACAGGACTGTAAGGAGGTGCCAAGGAGGTGGGGCATCACTCAGAGTTCCGTGAGGAAACAGTAGGCGGTTCCTCAAAAAATTAAAAATAGCAGCACCATATGACCCAGCAATTCACTTCTTTGTATTTACCTGAAAAAATCCAAAGCACTAATTTGAAAAGACATATGAACCTCTATGGTCACTGCAGCATCATTTACTAGAGTCAAGATACAGAAGCGACCCAGTGCCGCTCAGTAGGCGGGTGGATGAGCCCTGCCTGTCGCTCAGCCGGTGAGAGCGTCGTCCCGAGACACCACGTTTCGGTTCGATCCTCAGTCAGGGCACATACAAGAGCCACCCAGCGCTTCAACCAGTGGAACGACAAGTTGATGTTTCTCTCCCCCTTCCTCTCTCTCAAATCAACAAATTTAAAACACACTTAAAAAAATAGACGAGTGGATACAGAGCACCCACGAAGTCATAGACACAGAGAACAGACCAGTGATTACCAGAGGGAAAAGGAGTTCGGGTGAAAAAGGGTTAAGAAGTACAAACTGGTTGTTACAAAACAGTCCTGGGATGTAAAGTGCTGCGTAGGGAACATAGTCAGGGATTTTATAATAAGTACGAATGCTGGTTCCTGAGGTATTAGGGGAATCACTTCATAAGGCACAAAAATGTCTGCTCGCTGTATTACACACCTGGTAGTAATGTGACATTGTATGCCAACTGTAAATAAAAATTTTAAAAAATCGATGGGAAGCCTTTGAAGAATTATACATGGGAGAGTAACTTTCAAATTTGTTTTAGAAAGATTATGTCAACTCCATCCCGAATAACATCCTGAGGCAGTTAAGGGACTATTGCAAAAACCTAGGAGGGGACCCGACCGGTGGGTCTTAGAGTAAAGAAGCGGCAGTGGGGATGGAGAGGTGGCTGGAGGTCAAGGTCAAGATCGAGGTGACAGCCACAGAGACTCCTTATGGTGGGGAGGGAGGGACCAAGGGTGCCCACAGCACCATGGCCTGAGCAGCTGCAGGGGCTGGGGGCTGCGGGGGAGGGGGGCTGGGTGTCCAGGGTCAGGTGGGTTAGGTGGACGGGGCCCTCGTGAATCTCACAGTGGAGGTTTTCCTGAGGCAGCGCCACAAATCAGAAGCGGAGGTGGAGGTGGAGGCTGCTGATTGAGAAATGGGAGGCACAGACAGACAGACAGACAGGACGGACAACCGGGGCAGCTGCAGCCACTCAGGGAGGCGATGCCCTTCGAAGGAAGAAGGGACACTGGCGGGGGTTGAGGTCAAGAGCCAGGAGGCCCCTGGGTTCTTGTCTCTGTCACTCGCTGGCTGGTGAGTTTGGGCCAGTGATTTCTCTCTCCCTCCCCCACACTAGACTTGGATGAGGTCAGAGGTCTCCGTGGCGAGAGCCGAGGAGGTCCCGGGAGCCTCAGCAGTCCCGCAGCCGGGGGCGCTGGGCAGCTCTGCTTGGGACTGCAGTTGTTTCGCTTCAGTTTGTTTTGTAACATGGCCTCTGACTGAGTTTTGATTTGGAGAAAGGTCCCCATGACTCAAAGAGGTTGCTGCAGGGCGGCCTCAGCCCCTGGCTGCTGGATCACGGGGGCCTGGGGTTCGGGGGTGGGGGGGCAGGTGAGGTGGCAGCCGGGCTCAAGCCAGAATGAAATAGTTTAATTGTTAATAAGCTCAGCTAGTGCTTCATGGATCCTTATCAGCGTGTCCCTCCCACTGCTCTGAAGGTGGGGTTGGACGCATGGGCTGGAGGTGGGCCTGGCCGAGGTGTATGTTTGGTGGGTGGAGCTAGGAGGCCTCACATCCCAGCCAACTTTTCTATGTGCATTTGGAGCTTTTTTTTTTGTTCTTGGAGGGTGAGTTGGACCACACATACCCTCTTACCCTTTTAAAAAATATATATATATATATATATTTTTTTATTGATTTCAGAGAGGATGGGGAGGGAGGGAGAGATTGAAATATCAACGATGAGAGAGAAACATCGATTGGCTGCCGCCAGTATGCACCCCACTGGGGATCAAGCCTGCAACCCAGGCATATGCCCTGAGTGGGAATTGAACTGTGACCTGGTTCACAGGTTGATGCTCAACCACTGAGCCACACCATCTGGCCCACCATTTTTTATTAACAACTAGAGGCCCGGTGCATGAACTTCATGCATGGGGATTGGGGGGTCCCTCAGCCTGGCATCCCCCCTCCTGAAATCCAGGACCCCTCAGGGGATGTCTGACTGCTGGTTTAGGACATCCCTCTTGCAATCCAGGACCACTGATCCCTAACTGCTCACCTGACTGCCTGATTGCCCCTAACTGCTTGCTGGGGGGCAGCTGGCTGGGGTTAGGGGCCGTGGTCTCTGGTTGTTCTGGTTGTTCTGCCGTTTTGGTTGCTGGGCTTTTATTATATAGGATTTCCCTCCCCACAGGGACCAAGGATTTTCCTGGGAGAAAAGAATCTAGGATTGTGGTCTTTGCCTTGTATTCAAATGTAAAAACATCCTCATCTTTTGGGCTTGGCTGCTCCAGTCAAGGCTGATCCTTAGAAAGGACCCAGGATTCAGAGCAAGTGCTCCTAAGGGAAGGGGCCTGGAGGGAGCTGGACTCAGCCCCAGGCCCAGTGGCTGGAGGCAGGCTCCTCCCCAGCAGGATTCGGAGGGGTGGAGCCATCTCCTTGGCGGGCAGCCCTCAGGGTCAGGCTCAGGAGGCTCAGTTAGCATTGCTGCGGGTGTGAACTGGAGCCTCATCCCCACTCTGACCTGCTCTGAAGGGACAGGAGGCCTCTGTAGACCTGGGCCCTAGAAGTAAGTGTGATCGCTGCAGCAGTCGGACGGGGAGGGCGGGGCAGAGAACCACAGCAGCTGCAGGGTCCAGTCTCAAGGACAAGACTTCTCCACCTCTGCCAGGCAGCAAAGATGCTGGGGACTGAGCTCACGGCCAGTTTAACTCGTGGCTACAGGTGCAGCCTGCGAAGCGTGGCTGCCTGCACGACAGCGCACCTGTACCTTTTAGCCGAGTGGCTTAACCCGGCTGCCTTCTTATCCGTCAGGTAGGGACCGAGCACCTCTGCCATAACGTTGTTATCAAGATGAGTAACGTAGGTAAATGACATGTACCTGGTGGTGTGACTGACTCACATGCACCTGGGTGGCCTGGAAAGGCAGGATCTGAAGGGAACCCTGGGGAAAGCTGGACATTCTGTTCCTTTGGAAGGTGGGCCTGAGGGAAGGGGTTCTCCAGGCTGAGAGTGGACCAGAATCACCGGGAAGGTCCCGCCCCAGGAGGTCTGGCCGGGCCAGGCCCTGCTTTCTCACCAACCCAGGAGCTGCCCACCGGGCCAGTACGTGCACCGGCGACTGTAATGCACTTCCTTTGCCTCCAAGGTGTGGCCCTGGTGCTTGAGTGGGACCTCGGAGTCACGTTGTGACTAGACTGGAAACGCCAGGGCGGCCATGGCTTCCCTCCCAGTGCACATGGCACCTGACACAGGAGGAGAGAAGCACCATTGCAGCCATAAATTGCTTGTGCACATCTTCCTGGTTAACTTTCCCCCACCGCTGGTTGCAGGCTCCCTCATGGCTCTGGGGGAGAGGACAGCCTGCCCAGCTGGACCAGGGGTGACACACTCCTAGAGGCAGAGGAAGCCAAGGGCCTGGGAAGGGCGTCCCGGTCCCCTGGTCTGTCCTCAGCACCTCCCAGGCCACTGTGAGCCCTTTCCTCGGCTTCTGCCACAACTCTGCCCACAGATACCTACTGTGGTGCCCACACCAGTCAGTCCCTGGGTCCAGGTCCTGGGGTCCTGCCACACACACACACACACACACACACACACACACACACACACTCTCTCTCTCTCTCCCTCTCCTGGTGTGTGTGTGTGTGTGTGTGTGTGTGTGTGTGAGCCTCTGGGCTCCCCGCTTGAAGAAGGGAGTGGCTCCCTGGCCATGTCCTGGGCCTGGAACAGGGCCTGGCACAGGGCCTGGGTCCTGAGCCTGGAAGTCGCTGGGGAGTCTCAGTAGCTAAGTGTAGTCTCTAGCTCAGCTCTGTCTCTAGTTTTTAGCTGTTGAAAGACAATCCAAGAATGAAAAGGCCGCACAGGATGAGGCGGGCCAGTCTGGGGAACCTGGCTCCTGGCGCAAGCTGGCCGCCTGCAGGCAGTCACCTGGCCTGCAGCCTCCACGCCCGCCCGCCCGCCCGCCCGCCCGCGCTGGCTCAGCCTGGCAGAGCCCCAGGCAGAGAAGTGAGAGCTGGTTCAGACCAGCGGTTCCGCCCTGGCCCCGCCCCCGCTCCCGCTCCCGCCCCCTGCAGTAGTTTTTCACCAGGAGGAGGTGAAATGACTTGTTATGGGCTGTGTCCCCAGGGAGCATTCCGTGGCCAAGCTCCTGCTCCCAGCTGTGCATCACAGCTGCAGGCCTGCCTGCTCGAGTGCGTGGCACAGGAGCCGGGTGGGGCTGTGCCAGGGGTGCCCTGTGGCAGCGCCCAGGCCCTGGAGGGGTGGAGGGCACAAGGGAAATGCTGTTCCTGGTCTGCCTGGCTCCCCTCAGCTGCACCCCAGGGGGGCAGGCAGGAGGAGGTCAGAGCTGCTGCTGGCATTACTGCGTTCAGACTCAGATACCAGGGTACCAGCCAGCAGGAGGGAGGGCGGGCAGGGAGAGGGGTCTCCACACAGCTCTCCAGCCCGGCATGCCCGCCCGGACTCATGCAGGGCAGCTGTGATAGAAAGAAAAGACAAAATGGTCCTGGACGGTGGCCGGGAGCTGTCCGCTTTGCTGAGAGGCAGCGTGGATGCCCACTGCGCGCCTGGCTGGCTCAGGTGGCAGCAGCCGTGGTGATGCTCCCCGTGCACCCCGGGCCCCGGATCTCCAGGGGCATTTCCCAGGCCACTAACCCGTCCTCACAGGAAGCGCTGCAGCTGCTGAAGGCCAGCCTGTGCGGCCCACACACGTGGAGGTGGGGTTTGCACTCGGGTCGTCTGCCTGGAGTACCCGAATCTTTGCCCACGGCTTCTTCATGCCAGTGCTGGCGACAGCAGACACTGTGTTCAGAGGAAAGCACACGAGCAGCCAGGCTGACAAGACTGTTCAGCTTCCAGCTCTGCCATGGAGCCAGGAGCCCTCAGGTGGTCCCGCCCAGTGCCCCTCCCCGCGCCTCCCTCTGATCTGCAGGCCGCGGTGGGGAGGGTGGGACTGTGCGCCCCAGGGCCTCAGGACGTGAGCTGCGTTGGAAATAAGGCCATGGCAGATGTACGTCGCTGAGGGCCTATGGAGCAGCTGGTCCCTTCATCTGCCAGGGAACACGTGAGCAGAGGCAAGCACACCGTGGGCGCGAGCGGCGAGACCGTGGACACAGCCTGGCCAGGAGCGCTGCCGGGAGCTGCAGAGCCAGAAGGCTCTTTCCTGGAGCCTCAGGGCACTGGCTCCTCCCCCTTTACTCTGGGCATCTACCTGCCAGAACTAGGAGCAAGTGCCTCTCGGGTGTTTAAGTCGCCTGTGCCTGTGACAGTGGGACAGAGGCTGATACGGGCCTTGTCCTGATAGATGGAGGCTAGAAAGTCCTGCACCTTCCCTCCCGCCGTCTCAGCTCTTCTGGCTGGACTAGCAGTCAAGTGAACAGAAACGGACTCCCAGGAGGACATGGAAGTTTAATACACGCGTGGGAATAACACGGACATGAGAAACACACAGAAATCCCAGAGACCGCGAGGCAGCCCTGGGGCTGGAAGGTGTTTGCACCAGGAGAAGGGGGGGATGGTAATTAGATTTCAGTGTGAGAGGGGCAGCCACAGGGGGCGAGGAGGAGGGGGCTCAGGGCGGGAGGCCTTGCTGGGCGGCTCAGAGACAGGCCGGTCTGCTCACAGCCCCACAGGCCGGGTCTCCCACTAGCGCTGGGGGGAAGGTGAGGGCACAAGCCAGGCTCCATCCTGAAGCAGGTTCTCTGTCTGCATCTCCTGGGCAGGAAAGGGGAGGGTCAAAGGCTCCCCTGAGCCTTGTTTCCCAATAACCAGCTGAGCACCGTTATCCCGAAGCAGCTCCAGGCGGCAGCACTGGGTCCCTTCACTGCCCTGGAAACCCCGGCAGTATGGAGCCCAGGCCCGGGCTCCAACCCAGGACCGACCCTCGGCCGGCGGCTCTCCAAGTGCGGAAGCTGGGCCCAGAGCCGTTGCCAGCCGGTGGTCACTGCCTCAGGAAGCAGCCCGCTGGGGGCAAGGGCTGGGGCCACGCTGGCGCCAGCTTCCTCACTGGCAGGGTGGTTCAGAGGGGGTGCCCACAGTCTCTCAGAGGTGTCGGTGGGATGGAGCCCAGCTGCCCACAGGCAGGACCCAGTTGTTAACATGCCTCCATGATTCTCCTCCTGCCCTAACCCCTTCCTTGCTCTCCTACGTGCTTCCTGGGATGCGCTCCTAGAACAGACTGCTTGCATCCAAAGCCAGGGCTCAGGTCCTGGGGAAGAGGTGAGAGGGGGTGGGGGTGCCAGGTGCAGCAGCTCCTCCTGGGGTCACCCAGCAGCTCCGAGGGGGGGACACCGGGGCTCACAGACAGGGAGTGGACTCATAGGCCTGGAGAGAGGCAGCAGGCCGAGGGGCGGCTCCCCCAGAATACTAGGGGACACTGGGACACTCAGGCAGGGCCAGGGGTCAGGGCCTGGGGTCTTGGGAGCCAGCAAAGGTGAGGGAGAGATGAGGAGAGGCTGGGTTGAGGGCTCCATGATCCCCCCAGGGACTCCTCAGGTCTTCTTCCCCAAAATTATTAACAAAAGATTCACACATGTGACAGGGTTTCTTATGAAATGAGTGATGGAGCCAGGTCCACGCACAGTCCCAACCGAGAGGGCACAGCAGAGCCTGGAGTGAAGCAAGGTGGGCAGTTGGCCACGTGTGAGCATGAGCTGGAACCCTGCAGGCTGAGAACAGACGTGGTCACCTGTGACTGCCCCTCACCAGGACCCTTTTCCTCCCTGTTCCTGGTGGGCGATTTCCCGCGTTTTCGGTGCTGCCGTGTGAAGGTGGAAGGAAGAAGACACACTTACTAGATCCCCTCGCATCTAGAACACAATGCAACTTTCTGCACACTCCACGCACCAGGGGAGCCTGAGGTCAGGCCTGGGCGCTGCGAGGAAGCAGCCACATGGAGGGTCCTGGTGCCTGGCAAGCCATGGCCTCAGGCTCTGGCCCAGCAGCTCACGGCCTTGACCAGGGAAGTCCACAGGGTGCGGACAGGGCTCCGGGCTGTGGTGCCTCGGAGCAGCCTTCCCAGGGTTCTGCGAGCCATCTGGTCTCCTCCAGTAAATTCTTCTCTGCTTAAGCCAGCTCGAGCGGATGCTGTCATCTGTTTCCAGCAACCCTGCCCAATGCCGGCCCGAGTGACTCCTGGGTTTCAGTGACAGTTCATCTTTCCTGGGGTTCCTACGAGGCCTGATGCCCTGACCCACATGGTTCTAACCCATCCCAGCCGCACGGGGCAGAGCGTGTGGCCTGTTCAGGTCCGGATGGGCCCAACGCTTGTGTTTTTCACTTTCTCTTAGGACCATTAGACCTACAGCAACGTTTCTCATGGGCCATGACGGGCGGTGCTGGGTCCGAACTCCTCAGCCAGGGATGGAACCTTGTTGGGTGCCGGGAATTGGAAAAAGACACGAGCAGCCATAGGCAGATGGGTCGTGTTTTAGTGCAGTCATTGCAGCCACAGAAGCCCCACCGGCTGTTCAGTAACACATTTTTATGCCAACTCAGACAAAAGAGGCTTCTTGCCGAACAGTGCGTCAGGGTTACGTACACTGAAGGTGCGCCTGCGCGGTGGGCACGCTAAAACTGCTGTGTCAGTGCCTGTGCACACGCGTGTGGCACACAGGCCTGTAACACCCCGCGTACTCTGGTCAGGTCCCCACAGGTGGAACCACCTGCCTTGTTCTGTGTACAAGACTCTGTTGAAATGACAGTTCCTCTGTCTTGCCCCTTTCCCAGCCCCAGTGCGGAAGGAAAGGGAGCAGATGTGTCCGTGATGGAAGGAGAAGCCCATGCTTCCTCCACTTAGCTGAGCAGAAAGGACATCAGGTACAGTCCTGCTATCAAACCTGCATCTCTCTGACCCAATACATAATCAATACTGGGCTGTCACGTAGCGTGAGCTCAGAAATGAGTGCTCTGAGCTCTTTCCGAAGCTGACTGTACTGTGGACACAGGGTTTTGTCTGTTTTCAGACACCCAGCAATGTAATAGCTGCGCAGGACGAAGAGAAGCACCAGCTAGCGCGCAGCGCTCACACCTGCCAGCTGCACACGCAGCTCTACAAGCCACTGCCCATGCGATGCGATGGCTCACAGCACCGTCCACATGAGGCGGCTGCGCCCTGAGGCGGGGGTGGGGTGGGGGGGGGGGTTGCAGGGATCACGGGGCCGGCACTGCAGAGCCTTGTTCTTCTTAACTGTCACTCAGAAACACCTCCCAAGAAACACCCCTTAAGCCCTTCCATCCAGTTCAAGTGACGTTTCAATTTCCGAAATGTTGCGAGATGATGGTGAGGTGAGCGTCTCAGGGGTAAGAACATACAGAAGCTCTCAGCTTTTGGAGGAGCCCTGGGAGCTCCCATAACTCACCTCATCCAAAGGCAGTGCTCCTTTCCCTTGCCCGTCACAGACAGAGAGACCCCACGGCCCAGCTCAGCTCAGCTCCCTACAGACCCCACAGCCCAGCTCAGCTCAGCCCAGCTCCCTACAGACCCCACAGCCCAGATCAGCTCAGCTCCCTACAGACCCCACGGCTCAGCTCAGCTCCCTATAGACCCCACAGCCCAGCTCAGCTCAGCCCAGCTCCCTACAGACCCCATGGCCCAGCCCAGCTCCCTACAGACCCCACAGCCCAGCTCAGCTCAGCCCAGCTCCCTACAGACCCCATGGCCCAGCTCAGCTCCCTACAGACCCCACAGCCCAGCTCAGCTCAGCCCAGCTCCTACAGACCCCATGGCCCAGCCCAGCTCCCTATAGACCCCACCGCCCAGCTCAGCTCAGCCCAGCTCCTACAGACCCCAAGGCCCAGCCCAGCTCCCTATAGACCCCACAGCCCAGCTCAGCCCAGCCCAGCTCCTACAGACCCCATGGCCCAGCCCAGCTCCCTATAGACCCCACAGCCCAGCTCAGCTCAGCCCAGCTCCTACAGACCCCATGGCCCAGCCCAGCTCCCTACAGACCCCACCGCCCAGCTCAGCTCAGCCCAGCTCCCTACAGACCCCACAGCCCAGATCAGCTCAGCTCCCTACAGACCCCACGGCCCAGCTCAGCTCCCTATAGACCCCACAGCCCAGCTCAGCTCAGCCCAGCTCCCAACAGACCCCACGGCTCAGCCCAGCTCCCTACAGACACCATGGCCCAGCCCAGCTCCCTACAGACCCCAGGGCCCAGCTCAGCTCAGCTCCCTACAGACCCCACGGCCCAGCTCAGCAGCCTGTCCTTGCATCCTCCAGGGCATCTCAACCCAGCCCTCCAAGCAGCCACTCTCAGAAATAAAAGCTGGCATCAAGATGAACCCTAGTTTTCTTTACTGAGAAAGCAGTTGATGTTGAATTCTTACATTTTATTTCATCTTTGCCTTTAAACCACTTTCTATTCAGGCCCTTACTTTTGTGACATTGCTTAGTTCATTGTGGGTAACACTCCCAAGCACTAGGGGACATTTAATCCATTTGATAGCTCTGACCCCGGGGCATTAAATGCCAACAGCACAATCTCCTCCCTCTCAAACCGGGTCATGTGACAAACAAAAGTGTGTCCCCCATTTCCAACACCCCCAGGGAAGTACCCCTCTCGAGTTGGAGATAAATGTAAGTATTGAAACTATATTGGCCCAAAGAATGCTGCTTTGGTTATCTGTTTTGTGTAAGAACCTCCTTTCCTCCCTTCCTTCCAGAAACCTGTGGCTTAAAACAACAATTAGATTTTTTTAATTTCCTCACAGCTTCGCAATTTGGACAAGGCTGATGGGGCACCTCACCTGGGGTGTTCCCTCACCAGCAGGCGCGGGGGCGCTGGCCACGCTGCACGCCCGGCCTCCCGCAAGGCTCCGTGGGCTTCCTGGGGCAGCGGCAGTTTCCACAGGAGGGAGTGGAGCTGCCACAGTTCTCTGGACGGTTAGGCCTCGACGGGAGTATAGTCACTTCTGCAGATTGCGTTGGTTCAGCAGCATCGGGCCCTGCCCAGATGCAGGGGATGCAGGAACTGGGCTCCATTTCTCAATGGGAGGAATGGCAAACACTTTCCCTCACATTCCTTTATATGATCTCATCTCGAGAATCACGATGATGGTAACAAATAGAACGGGCAGATTCATGAACCTGAGGCTCGGAGAGCTGGCGCGCTTGTGGGCAGCAGAGAGGTAGCTCACAAGTCGTGGACCTGAAAGAGGAGGAGGGCTGGGAGCTCTGACGCGTCCCGAGCCCCTGGGACCTGGGACTGGTCGTGAGACTGAAGGAGACCGTCCGAGGAGGACTCTGCTGAGCACCCAGGTCCCGCAGCTCCTTCCAGACACTCCCTTTGCGGCGCTGGGCTCGGCAGCGTGGACAGCCCTAGTGCCCAGCATCTGCTCATTCATCAGGTACTAATTTTGTTTGTTTGTTGTTGTTGTTAATCCTCACTGAGGATATTTTTCCATTGATTTTTAGAGAGTGCAAGGGAGGGGGGAGAGAGAGAGAGAGAGAGAAATCTATGTGAGAAAGAGAGAGATGTGAGAGAGACACATCGATTGGTTGCCTCCTGCACGTGCCCCAACCAGGGCTGGGGATGGAGCCTGCAACTGAGGTACGTGCCCTTGTCTGGAATTGAACCCAGGACCCTTCAGTCTGAGGGTCAATACTCTATCTCCTGAGCCAAACTGGCCAGGGCCCTCAAAAATGTATTGATCAATCACCAAGAACCAGACACTGTGCTAAATCTGGGGGGCGGTGAGGAGAATGAGCCTGAAATGGCCTTGGTGGTTTCGGTCTCAAGGGAAGATGACAACAATGTAATTGCAGGCACGGAGGACAGCTACAGCTACCGCTGGGCAGAGAGCACAGGGCGCTGTGGGGGTGCAGAAGCTGCGCTGCGTCAGGTGGGCCAAGGAGGGATGCGTCAGCCACGGTCTGAGGGATGGAGTGGACAGGGAGGCAGGGGGCAGGTGGGGGAGGGGCTCCAGGCCCTGTGGGGTCTGCAGGGCCTAAGGGAGGCGGAGGCTGGGCCGCAGAGAGGGGCATGAGGTGACTGTGGAGGCTGGAGGGGCAGAGTCTGGCAGGCCAAGGAGAGGTGCTTCCTGCTTGCTATGCTGTGTGCTACTCTGAGAGCAATGGGCAGCATCTTGGTGGAAGGTGCTGCAGCTGTGGCCTGCAGAATGGCTGGGAGGGGCAGGAGGGCACGGCGGGGGGTGGGGGGGTGGTGGTGGTTGGGGTGGGGGGTGGGGCGGGGGGGAGTGGCCCGGACAACCGCAGTGATGACCCCGCCCTCCGTCTGAGCTGTGATGGCTGAGATGGGTTTCTGTTCTGTGCTGCTAGCTGAGGCTCCTCCATTCCTTGGCGGTGCCTGTATTCACATGGTCTGCGATGCAGGGCCAGGGGGAAAAATGAATGAGGTGCCGGGGGAGCAGCCCTGAGGGTGAGCGCTTCCTTATAGTTTGCACCTGACACCCCGGCCTCCCTGTGGTCCTGGTCAGCCAACACCACTACCTGCAGACACTCTGTGCAGGCAGGAGGGGAGGGGAGGGGAAGGGAGAGAGGGGGGGCGCCCTGCCTGTGGGAGCACTGCCTGAGCCTGGCTGCACCACCTCCTGCACACCCAAGGGCCAGATGGTGCCAGGGAAGCTGCACATGCGCCTCCCAGTGCTTTGGGTTCTCTAAGAGCAGGAAGGGGAGCACGGGCTTCAGGGGGAGGGGCGCGGCCGCCAGCTCCTGGAGGGTGGAGGACTTTAAAGGCGGACACTGGGGCTCAGAGAGGGGGCTTGCCAAGATGACATGAGTGCTGGAACCCCAGCTGCAGCGTAAGCCCACTTTCCTTAGAACCCATGTTCTGACTGCTCCTGCACGAAGCAGCCCCACAGCCCACCTGCAGGGCAGGAGGCTCAGACACACCCTGTGGGCACCAGTGGGCTTCCCACCAGAGGGCGGTGTGGGGGTAAGCACTTGGAGACTTCCAGGTTCCAGCTAAACCAGAGGTGGCGCTCTTCCCCCCCTCCCCTCCCCTTTTCATCTCCACCCCTTCACCTCCACTCCTGCCTCCACCTTCCATGGTGGGGACCCCCCACTTCAGGGCATTAGCAGAAGAGGCCCTGCGACTCCTGGCCGGTTGGGAGGCTTGGCCAAGTGGTACATGCTCCCACCCCACCAGCCTCCGGGACCACAGGCAGCTTGTCCAGCGTTGCAGGCCCAGGGGCCTGTGCTCCGTGCTTCCAAGGAAGGCCTTGCTCACGGAGAAGGGAGGATGGACTCTCCAAGCCTTCTCCAGGGAGGCTGGGATCCAGCACTTTCCATCTCAAGGGGCGGGAGGAGGGGTGAGGCGGGGGTGGGGGTGGGGGGTTGGGGGTGCTGGCCCAGGCAGGTAGCTCCACAGGGATCCCAGGAAGAGCAAGTTTTTCAACCCCTTTGCCATGGTCGGCCCCTGACCCTGCTGACCAAGGCCAGTCATGGAGACCTCTGTGACCATCTGGAAACAGCGGCGACTTTGTGCCGATGTCCCCACCTCTCTGCTGACCGGGCTCAAGCCTCCGGCAGAATTCCTCCAGGGGGTCAGCAGGGGTGGCCTGTCCGGGGCTCAGGCCTCAGGCCTCAGGCCTCAGGCCAGAGCTCCCTTCTCTTCCTCATCAGCCTGCACCCCGGGGTGCTGGGGATCCGGGCTCCGTCCTGTACCCCCTCTGGGCTCTTAAGGGAGGAAACATCGCAAGCTGTGTGGGTTTTGCTTCACATGCAGCTCAGGGCAGTGCAGAGGGGGAGGGGGAGGGGGACCCCACTCCTCCCTTCCTTGCCTCCCCCTCCCCGGACCTGCGGGCACGTGGGAGAAGCGTCTCCCTGGAAGGAAGCCCTGTGCTCATCGCGGTGCAGACATGGCGGCCCAGGGTCCTTGCGGCAGAGGAAGCATCCATTTGGTCTCTGTCCCCAGTTCCTGGCTCACAATACCCTAGAATGGGAGGTGCTGGGAGCTTCAGGATGGACTGGCACCCTGAGCACCTAGGGTGACTAGAGTATTGAAACGTTCAGCCCCACCCCCAACTTCCAGGGAGAAGCGAGGGGCTGCAGATTGAGTTCAATCACCCAGAAGGTAGCCATCAGGCCCAGGGAAACTCCCTAAATACCCCTAAGGGCAGGTCTTGAGCGCCTCCGGCTCTGTGAATGCATCTAGGTGCTGGGGAGACCTGGGAGGTCCTGGAAGCCTATGGACCCCCTCCCCCTCTCAGCGAGCTGCTTCCCTCTGGCTGTTCCTGAGCTGCAGCCATTATAAAAAGCCAGTAGTAACCAGCACAGTGCTGTGAGTCTTTCTGCCTGATTATCGAGCCAGGGAGGGAGTGACTGGAACCCATTGCATTGATAGCCAGCCAGTCAGAAACAGCCTCCGCTAGGGCTGTGCCTGGTGTTGGCAGTGGGGGGTCTTGTGGGACTAAGCCCCCACTTTGTGGAATCTGACTCTGTAATAAGCAGTTAGATAGACAGGAGCCGAGCAAGGATGACAGCCAGATACAGAGACTCCCCAGGGCAGAAAGCCCCAGGTGCCCAGCAAGGGGTGAAACTGGGAAAACAAGAACCTCGCCCCAGGGTGACCTCTCCTCCCCAGGTATCGCTGGCCAGGCGGTTTGCACCCCTGACCTCTCCCCCCGAGAGAACATCGAGCCCCAGTTGTGTTTCAGCTCCAGGCCCAGGAAAGCAGCCAAACCAGACAAGTGACGCCTTGGCTGCCTCCGGACCAGCTGCAGTGACTCATCACCCTCTGCCCTGGCACCAGCCCATCTGGAGACCAGGACCCGACAGAGCACGCGGGAAGCTGATGAAATTCTATGAGACCCTGGCCTGAGGTTCCCACCTGCAGGAGAAAGAGAGGCTCGCCCCCAGGGGGCCCTGCCCAGACCATCTCTTCCCCCCCTTTTCCCTCTAAAGGACCCAGGAGATTTGCAACCAGGGGAGCAATGGGCAGTGGCAGCTTGTCCTGGGCTCAACCCAGGCCTGTCCCCAAGGCCCCTTTTCTCTGACTCCTCAGTGAGCCAGAGCAGCCCTGCCTGGGCTCGACCGTTGCTTCTTCTATGTGACTTCCTTGCTTCACTGTCCTGGATGTTCTTTTGCTGTGGCCAATGCACTCTTCGTCTCTTGACTAAAATCTTTCCTGAAAAAAGACAAGAACCGAGGTCTTGTTGCCAGTAACAACACTAAGGTCTCCTGGGTGGTGTCAGAACAGAATCCAATGCAGGGCCCCAGGTGGTGGGGGAGGAGGAGGAGGAGGAGGCCGCAGCCTTGGTGTCGGCATTTGGTGGTAAGACTGCGAGCAGCACTTCTGCTGCCCTCCTCCTTGGTGACAGGAAAAGGCCCCTCTTCCTCCTGGCCGGGCTCTCAGTGACAGCCTCAGAAATGGCATGTGACCAGTGCTGCCCGGGGGAGAGGAGCTGCAGCCAAAGGAGGGCGTGTATCTCCTGACTGCACGGGAGGCTTGACAACGTAAGAGCCCGTGTCTACCATGCTCCATCTTCATCACCGGGACTGGGATTTGGAGAGAAGCTGGAAGCCCGCCAGCAGCTGCTGGGAGAGGACTTCTCAGCAAGTACATGATGACTGAATGTCTTTTAAAGTCCAAGTTGGAAGGAGCAGAGGCCTGGACTGAAACTGCACCTGATCTCCGTGCCTCTGTGGATCCCTGCAAGTCTCAGACCCGACCAAATCCACCAAAAAGAAAAGCAAAGCCTGGCTTTGGAGATGTTCGAGTGAGGCATTCTATTCTGTGACTACAGGCATCTGACTGAGTTTAGCTTGCCTGCTCAGGACTTGCTAACTGGGAGACAAAGGCAGACACGCTTTAGGAGGGAGGTGAGTATGAGGGTTAAGCACTTGGTCTCAGAACCTGACTATCCTGGTTTTGCCACTTCCAACTGGGGGCCCCTGGGCAGTTTTGTGCCTTAGTTTCCTCTCCTATAAAGTGGGGATGATGGGACAGGTGCCTGTCTCACAAGAAAGATGTGATGATTAAACAAGGTAATGAATACCCAGTGCTTAGAACAACGCCTGGCCACAGTAAGCTCTATACTCAGATCTGTGACCTTAGGTTGCTGTTTAATCTTTGTCTTGTGCCTGGGATTCTGAATTCAGGATGGTGGTGTCCGTCTTCAAGGCAAGGCATTTAACCCGGAAGGGAAAATCCTGCATGGCGGCCTGTGGACGTGAGAAGGCTCACGCACCTGGAAAGCCTCTGGGCAAACAGGATGTTAGAAAGAGCCCAACAGGGGAGGATGGATCGGGATGAAGTGAGGAAGTCGGTAAAGACTATACTGTCAGAAGGCACACACCCCAGGAGGCTTCCCGCCACAGTGACAAAGGGAGGTGGAGACAGACCAAAGCCCACAGCCACTTTTTAAATAGCCAATAGGAAACTTAGGTGACATCCAGGAAGAGTGTACACCCCATAGTGCTCAGCCAATGAGGAACCGGGGAGGGGCTCACGCACTAGGGACAAATTGCTTATTGTAACTGCCCCAGGTGTGCCTGCATACCAGACACCTCATCTTGCAAGACGGCCATTAAAAGTTTCACTTTTGCTGCACTTCATTATTTGAGTTTGGACAGGTGAGTGTGTTTCTCACAGTGGCAAGGGTTAAATTGTTGATGGGAATCACTCTTCCACGGGACTGTGAGGAAAGCATTTCACGAATCCATGCACAGGAGATTGTGGCAAGGTTTACTTGTGATGCAAAATCCAAGAAAGTGCCTCCAGCTTCCCAATGTCGCATCTCCGTGCACCCGCCATGGACAAAGCCCAACATTGTCCTCACCATGGCCAAGGCAGAGGCCAGTGTCCAGATTTTGCTTCATGTTACATCTTAGTCCTTTGGGGCCCACAGAGTCTGCAGGCCCTGTTTCTGCTAGGCCCACGTGGTTTCATGTGCCCGACTGAGAGAGAAGGCACCAATGGGGCCAGTGGGTCACCAAGCAAGAGAGAGAGAGAGAGAGAGAGAGAGTGCGAGGGTGCTCTTTGTTCCCCTGGGGTTTAAACCAGGAGCTTTTTTGAAACAACAAATCATCTTCCCAAGCTTCTCAGGCTTGCATTGGGTCCACCCCCCTAGCCAATGATCTCCTTTCCAGGTTAGACTGACAGGCCTCTATGGTCAGACACCTCCCCTGCACCATTTTGACTTGGCTGTGCCTGTGCTCACCTTGCCGGCTTTGTTCTGTGCTTCTCCCAGGGGTCTGGGGAAATAGACCTGTGGTTCCTGGGAGGTGGGGAGTGTGTGATGCTGCAGCTTCCTAGTGAGGCAAACAGGCTCGTGCTCCCACTCCATTAGGCTCAGCAGTGTCCGACTCCCCTTGCTGTCTTTGCTTTTATCAATAACTCGCTACCCACAGTAAGAAAATTAGGTCATGTGCGGAAGCACCTGGCACATGCTAGGTGCTAATGAGGGGCCCAAAGTTTGCCACCCCAAAATGTGCCCTTTGAAACATTGTTTATTTGAAGCTGGTTATTTTTCAGAAACAAAAGACTCAAGAAAAGCCTTTACCTCCTCGCAGCTGCCTGCTTAAAGGAAGGGCGTCTCCTTGGCATCACAGTACGAGCTCACGAGGCAGCAGGGAGAAACAAATGCTTGTCCAGCTCTTCTCTCTGCCCATTGTTTTTTTGGGGGGAAGGGAGCTCCCAACATGAATCGGTTTACCACTGTGGCTCTTTCTCATCTACCCGCGAATTGCCTGCTTTCTTTCTTTTTTAAAATCTTTATTGTTGAGAGTGTTACAGATGTCCCCCCTTTACCACCCATTGCCCCCTCCACCCAGTTCCCACCCCGCCCCAGGCCTCCACACCCTCTGTCTGTGTCCATAGGTAAGATCTTTGGTTAATCTCTTCCCACCCTCCCACCCCCTTCCCTCTGAGATTTCTTAGTCTGCTCCATGTTTCCATGCCTCTGATTCTATTTTATTCACCAGTGTATTTTTGTTTGTTAGGTTTCTTATTTGTTTATTTTGATGTTTAGATTCAATTGTTGATAGATATGTATTTATTGCCATTTTATTATTCATATTTTTGACCTTCTTCTTCTTCTTTTTCTTCTTCTTCTTCTTGAACAGTGGTTGTCAACCTTCCTAATGCCATGATGCTTTAATACAGTTCCTCATGTTGTGGTGACCCTCAACCATAAAATTATTTTTGTTGCTACTTCATAACTGTAATTTTGCTACTGTTATGAATCGTCATGTAAATATCTGATATGCAGGATGTATTTTCATTGTTACAAATTGAAAATAGTTAAAGCATAGTGATTAATCACAAAAACAATATGTAATTATATATGTGTTTTCCGATGGTCTTAGGCAACCCCTTTCATTTGATCCCCAAAGGGGTCGCGACCCACAGGTTGAGAACAATGTTCTAGAAGACCATTCAATATTTCATGTATTACTGGTTTGATGTGATGAACTCCTTTAGCTTTTTCTTGTTTGTGAAGCTCTTTATCTGACCTTCAATTCTGAATGATAGCCTTGCTGGGTAGAGTAATCTTGGTTGTAGTTCCTTATTTTTCATCACTTTGAATATTTCTTGCCACTCCCTTCTGGCCTGCAAAGTTTCTATTGAGAAGTCAGCTGACAGTTGTATGGGTGCTCCACTTTTGCTGCTTTTAAAATTCTCTCTTTGTCTTTAACCCTTTAATTATGAGGTGCCTTGGTGTGGTCCTCTTTGGGTTCCTCTTGTTTGGGACTCTCTGTGCTTCCTGAACTTGTAAGTCTATTTCTTTCACCAGGTAGGGGAAGTTTTCTGTCATTATTTCTTCAAAGAGGTTTTCAACATCTTGCTGTCTCTCATCTCCTTCGATGTAGAGCTGCCATGCCTTCTGGAATTGGTAGAGTGGCCTTGTGTAGTAGGTGTCCTTCAGGGACCAGTGGCTCTGCCTTCTCAGTCACCTGAGCTGGGCACTCTAGGTGTGCCCCTGTGTGGGCTGTGTAGTTGAGCCTTGATTGCTGTTGGCATCTCTGGCAGGAATCCACCTCCAGGCCAATTAGCTGTGAGGACAAGCTGGGACTACAGTGGGAGAGCTGCTGTGCAGGAAACACCCCTATGGAGCAGGGCTTGCTTCAGTGGGGTGTTGGTGCTCCCTGAGTCTGCCTCTTGGGTGTGTCATCTGTGGCTGTGTAGAGTTGTAATCTGCTATAGTCTGAAGCTGTCCACTGGGTACACTGGCTCTAGGGCCTCCCAGGAGGTGCAAAGTCATTCATTGCCTGAGGCCACCCAGCAGGAACTCTTTGTATTGGGCTTGGAAGTGTCCAGGCAAGGCCCAGCTCTGAAGCAAGGCAGGCTGTACTACTGTTGGGTCTTGAGCCTTTTATTGATGGGTATGGGGCACACTGAGGCTAGCTGCAGCTTGTTTGAGAGATTTTAGCAAAGTCTGAAACCTGAGCAAGGAAAAGTCATTCATATGGAAAAGCCGCTGCAAACAGGTTGGTTGGGTGGGGCTACAATTTGGATGGGGCAGGGTCTCAGAGAATCGCCAGGGCAGAGCAAATCAAGTGCTCCAGGCTGATATGGCTGCCAGTCAGCCTTACAATAGGGGAGGTCCCAGCACAGGAACAATGACCCCTACAAGCACCCTCATCTGGGACAAAGCTGCCCTAAGTTCTTGCCCCAAAGCCAGAAAATCCAGTTCCTCTCTGTATGTGTCTGGGTTCCCTGGTGATGGAGCTTGGAAGAAGCAGACCATGTAAATTTGTGCATGGACCCTTTAAGAAGAACACCTGGGTCTGCAGCAGCCTCTATGTCTCTCAGCCACAATCCCCATTTGTCCATCTCTCTGATGGGCACTGCTTTGCTTCTAAAGAGCCAGGAGATAGGAGACTCGGGTGGGAAGGCCCTTGGGCTGTATCCCTTTAGGCAAGTTGCTTTCCCTCTCTGGTTTCCACAGAGGAAGAGGAAGTTGAGTCAAAAACTTGGAAGTAAGACAAAAGAATGACTACATGTCTTCTGAATGCTTCAGCAAGGCTCAGCCAACAGGCCCTCCCAGGATTATCGATTCTTTAGGTCCCAGGTTGCCACCTGTTTTGGGCAATAAAGTTCTGTTGGCAAACAGCTGTATGTGTTCACCTATATACCATCTCTGCTGCTTGCATATCATGACAAGGCAGGAAGACCAGGGCCCATGCTGGAGACGGCTCACTGCCCTCCCTGTCCAGAGCAGCCAGCTCACCCTTTCAGAGGAACAGTGCTGTTTGATTTATGATTTACTGCTGATTCGGGCCCAGACTCTGGAAAATGTGATGCTAATTTGTGGAAGACAACTTGCACATGGTTTGGTGCAGTAGTCATGAAATGCCTTCTGTCCAGTGTAAGAGATACCGTGGACACACCTGTGCTGATCTGCAGGCATTCGCCATCCCAGGTCTAGCCTGTGGCCTCGGTCCAGCACTCTCTCCCTCACGGTATTGAACTGTCTCTCCCATCAGTCTTTCCCTTCCTGCTGGCTCACCCACGGACAGGTGAGAGGAAGCCTTGTCATACTAGTATGTTTGTTTCTATTTGTGTGAAACTTATGTTCTTAACTTTTTGAAAATGATTCAACATGAACAGTGAGGGCATTGGACCAGATCAGTGGTTGACAAACTGTTCTCTGGGGAACCCCGGGTGCCTCCAAAGTCCCTTAGTGGGCACTAAAGAGATGGACACATCAGCCTCTCCACTGCCCTACCCACCGAGGAGCTCATTTATAGAGCTGCCTTGTATTTTGAGTGTTTTCCACACAAAAGAAGAGGGTTGTAAGCACTAGATGATGCGACGGAAGTTTTCGAGTTCCTGAGGACTATGCACAGGGCAGCAGGCGGCACTGCTGGGGGCGTGGGCCGGTCTCTGGGCAGGGCTTGCGGATGGAGGGCCTGCATTTATGTTCCTCCAGAGGCCAGGCTGGCATATCAGCAATGCTTCTGATATTAACAGGGACAAAGTGTGCCTTTCTTTCCTAATTGTGTTTTTAAACACACCTAACGGAGCTGCACAGAGCATGTCTCCATACGAGTTTCTCATGAGAACGCTTGGAACCAGCAGGCTGTTGAGAGCTCAAAGAGTGGGCTCCCAGCACTGCACCATGCCGGGGGCTCTGTGGGCCTCTGGGGCCAGGGAGCATCACAGAGAGAAGAGTCAGGGAGGTGTGTCTCCCCTTTTATTTGGGGGCTTGTTATTAATTGCAGGTCTAGAGGAGGGGGTTAGAAGGCTCAATTTAGCCACTGCCTTTCTGGGAGCAAGCCTGCCTTTCCCTGGCTCTCTGGTCTCCTGAGGGGGAGGGGGCCAAGGGGTAACTTTGAGTAGCTCTCGGAGTCCCAGCTGTCCTGTTGGTACCAGTGAGCGTAACGTGATCGTGTTTATGAGCCTTTCTATTCTTGCCAGATTGATCTTTTTTCTTTTGTTTAACTGAGGTGAAATTTACATAATGAAAAATCAAGTTTAAAGTATACAATTTGGTGGCATTTAGTAAGTGCCTTCACAGTGTTATAAAACCATCCCCTCTATCTAGTTTCAGAACATTCCCATCACCCAAAAAGTAAATACCCATTTACCAGTCACACTCCTTTCCTACCTCCCCACCTCAGCCCTGGTCACCCTGGTCTGCTCCCCATCTCTGGACGCTCCTGCTCAGGAAAATGGAACCAGACATGTGGCCTTTGGGTGTAGCTTTCCTCCCTCAGCACAGGGCTCCAGAGGCCCCATGCTGAGCGTGACCGCTTCGCGCCCTTTCCTGACTGGATGACGGTGCATTGCATGGTGGACCCAATGTACCTATTTACCTGCACGGACATGTAGGCCATTTCTGACGGTGGCCATTGTGGAGACCGGCGCTCACACAGTGACAACGCCCTCTGCGAACTCTCCCAGCAGTTTCCGGGTGTCCCCAGGGCCCACATGATGGATGCTCTGTGCCAGGTGCCTGGGTGGGCGGCCAGCCCGCCACAGCTGGCGCCGCTGGTGGCTGTGCTTCCCTCTCGAGACTGGGCCTTGCCATCCCCTGAGGGTGTCTGCCTCCTCCCTCTCAGCTGGCAGGTCTCCTTCCTGGGCTGGTCACTTTTCCCAGGAAGGAGCCTTCTGGTCTAAGAGAAAGGACAAGCTGTCCTGGTGACCCAGGACTTTCCCGATCTTAATACTGAAAGTTTGTCCTCCGGGGAAGGCCCTGGCCCCAGGCCCCCCGCGAACGGGCCTCCCAGGTTCAGCGGCTGGGCTGAGTCTCACCGTTCCCTGTGCTGAGTTGCTAATCTCCTGTTTGCATCTCATGCAGAGCTTGGCCCGAAGCCCCACATCTCAGTTCTCTTTTTAAAGAGTTTTAAACAAATCCTCGTGCTTTCTACCCCCCTGGGCCCTGCTTTTAGGGCTCACTGGTGCCTCTGAATCTTCTTGGTTCCTGGGGTCCAAAGGGCACAGTCACCTTGTTTCATCCTCTTCTTCTAGGCGTGGCTCCAGCACCTCAAAACACTGACTTGGACAGCGATTGCCTGCTCCTTCCCTTTTGCTTCTCTCTCTCTCTCTCTCTCTCTCTCTCTCTCTCTCTCTCTCTCCCCCCCCCCTCTTAAAATCCTCACTGAAGGATATATATATATTTTATTGCCTCCTGTATGTGCCCCGACCAGGGACCAAGCCCCCAACCTTTAGGTGTGCGGGATGATGCTCCCCCAGCTGAGCCATCTGGCCAGGCCGGCTCTCTCTTTGGGGCTGATTTATGGCTTCTTAGAAGAGCCCTTTTGCTCCCATGTCAGTGACTCTCATAAAGGAGCAGAGAAAACACGTGTTTTTCTGACACGTTTAACAGGAAATATCATTTCTTGAATGTGAGAGGCTGCCTCGGGTCTCCATCTTGGCGCAGCCTCCAGCTGCCTGGCCGTGGACACCTGCGCGGACCTCGCGGAGGCCGCTCGTGCGGCCTGTCCTGGTGACACACTGCGTTGTAGAGACAGCGGACCCCAACCGCAGCCGCGCAGCGGGCCTGTGCAGGGAGGGCACCCGAAGCGCAGGCTCCCACCCGGAGCCCAGGGACCCGGGCAGGACTGGGATCCGAGCCCAGGGCCTTCAGAAGCCGAGCGCCTTCACCGGCCGAGCGCCTTCACCGGCCGAGCCAGGCTCTCCAGTTCAAACTCTTGGCCGGCACGCCCGCTGGGCTTTTCCTGGGCTGGTCACTTTCCCCAGGAAGGAACTTTCTGGTCTAAGGAAGGAACCAACCGGCCCCCCAAACCCTCAACCCCGTGGCCTGGTCCAGCGAGCAAAGGGATTTGAGGCGCCACCAGGTCTCGATCTTCTGGAGCTGACGTTTGGGTTTGGACCTGTCAAAGCCTCGGGTGCACAGACTTGGGTTTCAGTAACATGGCCTCTCTGAGCTCTGCTTCCTTTCAAGCCGGGGTCCCCTTCTACGCAGAGAATACAGTGGGAGGATGCTAACAACCAAGGAATACACGAAGGCTGAGCACGCGGGCCTGGGCGCCGGGCGGGCGCCACCTGAGGAAGCGCTGTGTCTCCTGGGCTGAGACGGGCCCTCCCTGGCGCCGCCCCCCCCTCCTCCCTGGCACCGCCCCCCCCTCCTCCCTGGCGCCCCCCCCGCACCCCCCCCCCCCCCCCCGCCCTCTGCCAGCGCCCAGAGCCTGCTTGCCAATCCGAGGGAACTAACGTAACGCTTTCCCCACCCTCATCCCTTTCCACTCATTTTCTCGGGGACGTCCTCCTCCTCCTGCCCATCCTTCCCTCCCAAATCCTGATCGGGCTCAGCCTGATTGCCTGTCCTCAGCTTCCAGCCTTACACCTGCCCCCACGCTCACCCTGACCCTTCATGGCCAAGCTCACATCACCTTCTTCAAGGAAGCCTGTTCTAAACCTGCCAGCGCCCACAGAAGCCCCTCTTCACGCTTACACCTGAGGGCAGGGCAGCGCAGTGAGCACGGCGGGGCAAGCGCAGGCCCTTGGGGTCCCGGGTGAGTCTCAGCGCCCCTCACATCTGCGCCCTCTTGGCCCGTTTCCTGCGAGGAAAGTGGGAGTTCATCGCAGCACCTCACAGTCGCGGAGGGATTGTTCCAGAGACGACATGGGGTGACCGTGGCCAGTGTGCATGTGTGAGCTGTCAGGAGAGTTGGTTATTGTCTCTGCTCCTGCCCTGCTTTGGTTTTGGTTTGATTTGACTGCCGGGCTGTATCCAGTGGTGGGCCTCGTCTTCTCGCTCCTCCCATCGGGCAGTGAGCCTGGGTGGGGCTGTCCTGCTGGCCCTGTGTCCTGGCAGTGTGGCGGCAGCCCTCTCGCTAAGCCGCTGCTTTTGGAGGCCTCTGGGGACAGGTCCCGGCTGAGGCTGCAGGGAGGAACGTGGGAAAGAGACACGGCCTCTAACGCAGCTTCTCTCTTCCAGCCCGTGTGCCCCGAGGGGCGGCTGTCCTGCAGGAGGGAGCCTGCATCTCCCCTCTGGCTCTCCCCCTCCCTCACATGAGAATAAAGAGGCAGATGTCCAAGCATTGGTGCCAGGGCCTGGTCTGGATCAAGTGCCTGGAATTTGGGAGGCGAGGTCAGGGGGGAGAGGTTTTAAAGCTCCCAGATGGTCCCGAGGCCTCTCAGCCCTCTCATCCTTCTGGGATGACCGCCGGCCCCTGGCAGCTCTCCATTGGCCGGGGCAGGTGGCCTTCCTCACCGAGCTCTCCATGGGCCTCTGCTGAGCTCCCGCGGCCAGGCTTCCCCTGTCTGATGCCCGTCCACATTGGACAGCAGCGCTGGGGTTCGGCAGCGGAGGGAAGCCAGCCTCCCTGGAATGCCCCCCACCCCCTCAGGGCACTCAGCTGGCCAGGGTCAGCCCTCGGGTCACACAGGCTCAGGCCCGCAGGCAGCCTGGCGTGTCGGAGCCCTGGGTCTAGCGGAGGCGGCCTCCCCAGGCAGCACTAGCCAGTGTTTCCAAGGAGGCTTCCGCTAGGGTCCTCTGGGCAACGCGTTCCACACGACCTGCTGAGTCTGAGTGTGCAGGGCAGGGCCCAGGGCAGCTGTTCATGTGTCGCTTGTCCCAGCGGAGGGCTCCATCAGGCGGGAGGTAAACTCCGCACCAGCTGATTAGATTAGCTAGTTCTGGCTGTAGAAGGTTCCGGGGAACAGCCTCCTGGGAGAGACCCTGGGCTTAGCCGAGGCGGGAGGGGGAGGGGGCCGTGGGAGCCAGCCAGGGCAGAGGGAGTCTAGGCCTGGATGGAGCTGCTAGCAGGCTTGGCCTTGGCAGGGAATGTGCTGGGTGAAGCTGGTCTGTGCAGTTGTACCAGAATCCTTTGCCCCTTCTTTGCAAAGGGATCCTTCCCTTTCATCCTTGGTGCTTGGGAAGGTGCCTCATTCATGCTGCAGAGTTCTGTTCTCTGGGGAAAAGGTTCACTCGTCTAAGGGTAAGTTCCTTGTTGGTTTTCCTTTTTTAAAAATTATTATTTCTTGGTTTTATTAATCCTCACCTGAAGATACTTTTTTCCATTAATTTTTAGAGAGTGGAAGGGAGGGAAGGGAGGAGAAGTGAGGGAGGGAGAGAGAGAGAGAGAGAGAGAGAGAGAGAGAGAGAGAGAGAGAGAGAGAAACATCAATTGGTTGCCTCCCGCATGCGCCCTGACTGGGGGCAGGATCGAACCCGCAACCCAGGTATGTGTCCTTGGCTGGGAATGGAACCCATGACCCTTTGGTGCGCAGGCCACGCTCTGACCACTGAGCTGCTGACCAGGGCCCTGTCGTTTCTTCCTGGCTCCGAGAATAAGAAAACGAGTCCTTCATTAAACAGCAGAGTGTTCTGCACCAGCTCGGGCTGCAGCATAAACACCACAGACGGCGGCACACACAGCAGCAGCTATTGCTGGAAGTCTAAGATCCAGGTGTGAGAGGCTGGCTTCTCCTGAGGCCTCGCTCCTTGGTGTGACCTTTGCACTGTGGCCTCCCGTGGCCTTTCCTCTGTACACACACATCCCTGGTGTCTCTGTGTGTCCAGACTTTCTCCTCTTCACTTAAAATAACTTGTTATTTTTCACTTGCATTTGACATAAAATGTTATATTAGTTTCAGGTGTACAACCCAGTGATTAAACATTTATATAACCTGCAAAGTATTGCCTCCGAAAAGTCTAGTGCCACTGACACCACACATAGTGGTCACAACATCACTCACTGTATTCCCTAGGCTGTACTGTACAGCCCTGTAATATTCTGTAACTGCCATTATGTGCTTCTTAACCACTTTCCCTTTTTCCCTCATTCCCCCAATCACCCTCCCATTTGGCAACTATCAAAATGTTTTCTGTATCTATGAGTTTGTTTCTGTTTTGCCTTTTCATTTATTTTGCATTTTAGATTCCACAAATAAGCGAATCATATGGTATTTGTCTTTCTCTGACATATCTCGCTTACACAGTACCCTCTAGGTCCATCCATGCTGTTGCAGATGACAAGATTTCATTCTTTTGTTACCTCTGAGTTATATTCTATTCTAATATGTGCCACCTCTTCTTTGTCCACTTGTCTATTGATGGACACTCAGGTTGCTTCCATATCTTGGCTATTGTAGATGCTGCTGCAATGAACATAGAGATGCATATGTCTTTTTAAATTAGAGCTTTGAGTCTCTTTGGATAAATACCCAGAAGTCGAATAGCTGGGTCCTTCTTTGTTTTGAAGTCTATTTTGTCTGGTACAAGTATTGCTACACCGGTTTTGTTGTTTCCATTTTCATGAAATATCTTTTTCCTTTCAATCTGTGTGTGTCTTTTGATATAAAGTGAGTCTTTTATAGGCAGCATATGTAGGTCTTGTTTTCTGTTTGACTCAGCTACCCACCCTATGTTTGTTTGCTTTTTTCCTCACCTGAGGATTCGTATTTTTCGAGGGGGGGGAGAGAAAGAGAGAGAGAGAGAGAGAGAGAGAGAGAGAGAGAGAGAGAGAGAGAAGAACATTGATAAAAAAGAGAAAGAGAGAGAGAAACATGGATCAGTTGCCTCCCTTATGTGCCACAGATTGAACCTGCAACCTAGGTTTGTGCCCTGACTGGGAACCAAACCCAAAACTTTTTTAGTGTATGGGACAGTGCTCCAACCAACTGAGCCACCTGGCCAGGGCCACCCTATGTCTTTTGATGGGAGCATGTAATCCTTTTACATTGAAAGTAATTGTTGATAGACATGTAGTTATTGCCATTTTATTATTCATATTTTTAATCTTTTTTTTCTTCTGCTTAAAGAAGTCTCTTTAACATTTCTTGAAATATTGGTTTGTGGTAATGAGCTCCTTTAACTTTTTCTTGTCTGGAAAGCTCTTTATCTGTCATTTGATTCTAAATGATATCTTTGCTGAGTAGAGTCATTTTGGTTGTAGGTCCTTGCTTTCATCTTTGAATGATTCTAACCAATTTCTTCTGGTCTGCAAAGTTTCTCTTGAGAAGCAAACTTCCTCTTCTTATAAGGACACTGGTGAGATTTAGTCAGGGCCTCCCCTAAGGGCCTTGTTTAACTTAATCAACTCTTTAAGGGTCCTATTTTCATATACAGTCAAACTCTGAGGTACTGAAGGCTAGAGTTTCAACATATGACTTTGGGGGATCACAACTCAGCCCCTACATTCTCCCAGGACTTCTCAAGTGGATGCCTGGTGACTGCTGGGCGGAGCCGTTGGGGAGCCTTTGTTAAAGAGCAGAGGGGAAGGAGCAGAGAACGGGGCTGGAGAGCACAGCCGCTCACTGTCGGCCTTGATTCCCAGCCCTGCTGCTATCCCGCTCCACTTTCCAGAAGCGCCTTCTTGCCTGCGAGTCCTTCCTGAGAGTGTGCTGTTTGGAGCACACATTATGCTCTTTTTCTGAGTGTTTTTAGGAGCATTCTCCTGCTCTGTGAATCCTCCCATTGTCTGTTCCCCCTCTCGTCTGTGCAGTTTCTGTCTGTCAAGCTAGAAGCATATTCACATGTCTGGTGGTGTCCAGCTGTCTTATTGGAAAGCATATGGGATAGGTTTGTTTTTTCTAAGGGCCCCAAATATAAAATTCTCTAGGTCTTTACTTTGGGCTCAGTCAGCTTTGCTGGAGAAGAAATCTCTGACTATATGCTTGGGGACACACTGTGTGTGTGTATGTGTGTGTGTGTGTGTGTGTGTGTGTGTGTGTGTGTGACAGAGAGAGAGAGAGAGAGAGAGAGAGAGAGAACACTTTGGAGCAGGTGCTGGGAAGGGTCTGAGCCTCACTCTTCAGTGGACAGACATGGGTTCCTGTGTTTGGTTCTGATCCTCTTGTCTATGTTGGTGGGTCTGGTCCCCACGCCAGCATCCTTGGCATAACCTCTTCTGAGTGTTGACATCCCGTCTGTAGCTGCAGAGCTGGGCACCTGCCTGGCAATGTGGGCCTGAGGAAGGAGCCGAGGGTCTAAGCTGGCACCGACTTCCAACCCACTGACTGCAACATGCCTGTCTGCAGAGGTGCCTGTGCCTCTACCTCTGAACCCTCCAGGACTCTGCCACGCGTCACCCATGTTTCTTATTGGCTGTGCTCCCCGCAGGCACTTAGCAGGGAGGAGCAGCCACGATCGAAGCCACGATCCACGGCTGCTCGTCTGTCCATTCTCCCTGTCCCTCACTGTGCCTCTCCGGCTGGTGCGCCCTCTCCGGTGTGTTTTCTTCTTATTTGCTTACAGCTCTGTTGTCCCCTCATCTTCACTCTGGTGAGTTCTGGGGGCTGAGTGGAGATCACCGTCTGCATGATTTAAGGACGCTGACCTCCCCTCTAAGCCACAGTCTCCGCATCTATAAATGGGGTGAACGACAGTGAACTAATGGGAATTAGGGAACTAATGTCTATAAAATGCTTAGCATGGGGTCTGGCAAAAATGTCCAATACAACTAGGAAGACAACCACATACAGGCGTTGGCCTTACCCCTGGGCTGGGACCCCTGGCACAGGCTGCGCTGAGAATGCAGAGGGGCCCAGCTGCGTCCTGTTTGCCAGCCTCCTGCCTGCCTCTCCTCCCACTACTGAAGAAGAGGCAAAGCTTGGCGTTTGCCACAAAGAGGCGCGCCGGAGCGAGGTTGGAGGGCCGTGTCCCAGGCTCTGCTGGCAAGAGGCGGGCGTCGCGCTGTCCTGCGGGTCCAGGCACCGCACTCTGACCGGAGACTGGCTGGTAGAAATGTGCCCAGTTGGCGAATGAAGAGCAGCTGCAGGAAAGAGAGGCCCTTACATGGGAATTTTCTCCTTCCGCAGGGAAACCCAGAGGGAATAGCGAGGGTTCCTTGAAGTGGCCCTGATATGTCGATATGTTGTAATGTCAGGGTAAGAATTCTCCCTGAAAGGTTCCAATCTGGGCGTCAAATTGCATCGCTGCCACCAGGAGATGGGCGTGGCCTTCCCTGCTCTGTGCAGCTCCGGATGCCCCTGTGCGCCCTCTCCCGGCCCCGGCCCCGGGTGGCCAACAGCAAGTCTTCGTCTTCCCACCTTCTCCCACTCACCGGGCCGCAGGGGCCCAGCCGAGTCGGGGTGCTGGCAGCGAACCGGCCTGCGGGAAACGGGCCTTAGAAACACCAGGTGAGCCTCTCACCCAGGCAGGTGTGCAGAGCACAGGCTTCTGGAACAGGCTGCTGCTGCAGTGTCACGCCCCATCCCCTTCTGAGAGGCAGGAAGGCCACTAGTGTGGGAAACTGTTTATTGCCTTCACTATCTGATAAGCATAGACAGAACTCCCCGAAACCCCCTGAAGGCTGGGTGCCTTTGAAGCCCTAGCAAAGCTCGGAGCTAGGCGCCACCTCTGTTTGTCCAGACAGTGGTAGCTGAAACTACTCCCCCATTTATTATTATGTAAATCTTTGCTGATGGGCTAGTCTGCTTGTTACTAGGGGGTCACCTGCCTAAGGGCTATGCTATGGGTGCATCCCAGATCAATAAAAGCTTGGTGGGGCCTGAGCACGGAGGAAGTCCTTTGGGACTTGCCGCCTGGTTCCCCAATATTGCAAAATTATCTCGTGTCTTTTTCTCTCATTTGCTGTGCGGCTCCTCTTTCATATACCGAACCCTACTCCACGCAGAACGTGGAGGGAGTCTTACTCAACACACTAGCACTCGGGAGGTGTTGCTGAGACCTGCTGGGAACACAATTAACAACCCAGACAAACCGTCCTGCCCCTGTCATGGGTGTTAATGATCCTACCTCAACGTGATTTTACCAGAAACCCAGGCTGCACGCTTCATGCGGACGTGCAGGGCAGCCCATCAGTGCGTGGCAGCTGGAAGGGGACAGGGAAGGGAAGCGAGTGGGGGCCACCTGGATGACTCCTGAGCCCTCTCAGGAGCTGGTTTCAGAAGAATAACTAACTCGATGCTACTTCCATCACGGCCTGTTGTACTCTGCTTTGTACCAGCGCTGCCCGTGTTTGCTCAACCCCCCACCAGCAGGCAGAGCCACAGGCGACTGCTGTGTGCGGAGGTCAGGATGGCCAAATACCAACTGTTTCACATGGTCCCACCCAGACAGGGGTGAGAAATGCGACTGGGCCAAATTGCCCCTCCTGGTTGTTGAATGAAGTTTCACTGGGACCAGCCCCTCATGGGCCACGCACGGCAATTGCTCTCCAGCTGCGATGGCAGAGCTGCAGAACTGCCACCTCGCCCTCCTGGTCTGCAAAGCAAACTACATGCTGTTCGGTCTTTTCAGTGAGAGTAGCTGACCTTCGTATAAATGAGAGCTCCTGGTAGAGAGCCACGAAGTCATTGTGTAACCTCCTGATCCCCCCACCCCCTGCTGACGCACACACTACTGCTGGGAGCAGTAGGTGCACGGTGAACACTGGGAGCAGTAGGTGCGCAGTGAGCACTGGGTGCAGTAGGTGTGCAGTGAGCACTGGGTGCAGTAGGTGTTCAGTACGCAGTGAGCACTGGGTGCAGTAGGTGTTCAGTACGCAGTGAGCACTGGGAGCGGTAGGTGTGCAGTGCGCAGTGAGCACTGGGTGCAGTAGGTGTTCAGTACGCAGTGAGCACTGGGAGCGGTAGGTGTGCAGTGCGCAGTAAGCACTGGGTGCAGTAGGTGTTCAGTGTGCAGTGAGCACTGGGTGCAGTAGGTGTTCAGTGCGCAGTGAGCTCTGTGTGCGGTACGTGTTCAGTGCGCAGTGAGCACTGGGAGCGGTAGGTGTGCAGTGAGCACTGGGTGCGGCAGGTGTTCAGTGCGCAGTGAGCACTGGGTGAAGTAGGTGTGCAGTGAGCACTGGGTGCGGCAGGTGTTCAGTGCGCAGTGAGCACTGGGTGCGGCAGGTGGTCAGTGTGCACTAGGTGCGGTAGGTGTTCAGTGCGCAGTGAGCACTGGGTGATGTAGGTGTGCAGTGAGCACTGGGTGCGGCAGGTGTTCAGTGCGCGGTGAGAACTGGGTGTGGCAGGTGTTCAGTGCGCGGTGAGAACTGGGTGCGGCAGGTGTTCAGTGCGCGGTAAGCACTGGGTGCGGCAGGTGGTCAGTGTGCACTAGGTGCGGTAGGTGTTCAGTGCGCAGTGAGCACTGGGTGAAGTAGGTGTGCAGTGAGCACTGGGTGCGGCAGGTGTTCAGTGCGCAGTGAGCACTGGGTGCGGCAGGTGGTCAGTGCGCAGTGAGCACTGGGTGCGGCAGGTGTTCAGTGCGCGGTGAGCACTGGGTGCGGCAGGTGTTCAGTGCGCGGTGAGCACTGGGTGCGGCAGGTGGTCAGTGCGCGGTGAGCACTGGGTGCGGAAGGTGGTCAGTGCGCGGTGAGCACTGGGTGCGGCAGGTGTTCAGTGCGCGGTGAGCACTGGGTGCGGCAGGTGGTCAGTGTGCACTAGGTGCGGTAGGTGTTCAGTGCGCAGTGAGCACTGGGTGAAGTAGGTGTGCAGTGAGCACTGGGTGCGGCAGGTGTTCAGTGCGCAGTGAGCACTGGGTGCGGCAGGTGTTCAGTGCGCAGTGAGCACTGGGTGCGGCAGGTGTTCAGTGCGCGGTGAGCACTGGGTGCGGCAGGTGGTCAGTGCGCGGTGAGCACTGGGTGCGGCAGGTGGTCAGTGCGCGGTGAGCACTGGGTGCGGCAGGTGTTCAGTGCGCGGTGAGCACTGGGTGCGGCAGGTGGTCAGTGTGCACTAGGTGCGGTAGGTGTTCAGTGCGCAGTGAGCACTGGGTGAAGTAGGTGTGCAGTGAGCACTGGGTGCGGCAGGTGTTCAGTGCGCAGTGAGCACTGGGTGCGGCAGGTGGTCAGTGCGCAGTGAGCACTGGGTGCGGCAGGTGTTCAGTGCGCGGTGAGCACTGGGTGCGGAAGGTGTTCAGTGCGCGGTGAGCACTGGGTGCGGCAGGTGGTCAGTGCGCGGTGAGCACTGGGTGCGGCAGGTGGTCAGTGCGCGGTGAGCACTGGGTGCGGCAGGTGTTCAGTGCGCGGTGAGCACTGGGTGCGGCAGGTGTTCAGTGCACGGTGAGCACTGGGTGCGGCAGGTGGTCAGTGCGCGGTGAGCACTGGGTGAAGTAGGTGTGCAGTGAGCACTGGGTGCGGCAGGTGTTCAGTGCGCAGTGAGCACTGGGTGCGGCAGGTGTTCAGTGCGCGGTGAGCACTGGGTGCGGCAGGTGGTCAGTGCGCGGTGAGCACTGGGTGCGGCAGGTGGTCAGTGCGCGGTGAGCACTGGGTGCGGCAGGTGGTCAGTGCGCGGTGAGCACTGGGTGCGGCAGGTGTTCAGTGAGCACTAGGTGCGGTAGGTGTTCAGTGCGCAGTGAGCACTGGGTGAAGTAGGTGTGCAGTGAGCACTGGGTGCGGCAGGTGTTCAGTGCGCAGTGAGCACTGGGTGCGGCAGGTGGTCAGTGCGCAGTGAGCACTGGGTGCGGCAGGTGTTCAGTGCGCGGTGAGCACTGGGTGCGGCAGGTGTTCAGTGCGCGGTGAGCACTGGGTGCGGCAGGTGGTCAGTGCGCGGTGAGCACTCGGTGCGGCAGGTGTTCAGTGCGCGGTGAGCACTGGGTGCGGCAGGTGTTCAGTGCGCGGTGAGCACTGGGTGCGGCAGGTGGTCAGTGCGCGGTGAGCACTGGGTGCGGAAGGTGTTCAGTGCGCGGTGAGCACTGGGTGCGGCAGGTGTTCAGTGCGCGGTGAGCACTGGGTGCGGCAGGTGTTCAGTGCGCGGTGAGCACTCGGTGCGGCAGGTGGTCAGTGCGCGGTGAGCACTGGGTGCGGCAGGTGTTCAGTGCGCGGTGAGCACTGGGTGCGGCAGGTGTTCAGTGCGCGGTGAGCACTGGGTGCGGCAGGTGTTCAGTGCGCGGTGAGCACTCGGTGTGGTAGGTGTTCAGTGGGCCGTGAACACGGTGTGGAAAAGCCAGCAGCCTCCTTCAGGAGGACCACGCCTGCCTTTCACTGGCCCCCTGACCTCGGTCTGCAATGTGCTTTTCTCTCAGGCATTGCCAGCCGAGCTCCTGCTGCTGCCAGCAAAGGCAGCTTCCTCTGTTTTTGAGAAAAAATTCTTCACGACACCTCTGAGGGCCTTTGGACATCAATGAGTAGCTCCTAGCACTGTGTGGACGAAGATGTGTGGACATAGCAAACGTGGATTATATTTTCAGCAAAATGCACATAGGCTCCACTATTAGTGGGACAGTGCTGTGCAGGCTGGTTCGGTCGCTTGGCTCTCTCCAATACTGCTTCAGGGCAGTCAGGCATGTGTGACAAGCCTCACTCATGGTGTGGGCGTCACCTTTCTCCCCCGGCCAGGTGGGAAGCTCAGAGGGGTTGGGTTAAAGTTCACCCGTTAAGCCACTCACTAAAGCTTCTGGCATCCGACTCAACAAGTGACTGGCTGCTGCTTACGCCCATTTGGGTACGCCTTTCCAGTCTCCAGTCTCCTGGGAGGGACAAAACGGAGGCAATGGTGGAAGTTGCTTAGACAGTGTTTTCACTTTCCACTGATGCATGCCTGGTGTTCTTTAAAAAACTGACCTAAAAAGCCGATTACACACCAGGCATGCACCTCGTCAAAACAGTGACAAGAGGCAGCTGAGCTCAGGCCGTCGGTGTCACTTCCCAGTGGGGCCACCAGGGTCCTCAGTGGGGGTCGGAGCGGGATGAAGACAGGGCCGGGGGTGGGGGGGGGTGGGGGATGGGGGGTGAAATGGGGGGTCGGGGTGGAGGGGGGTGGGGGAGAGAGCGCTTCTGCCCACTGTACGAGTGAAGGCCGAGAAGAGAGAGCATTGATTGCTGGGATGGGAGGCCGGCAGGGGGATCCTGATTGAAATCCTGTTTTCAGTTTCTAAAGTTGGTAATCTAGAAGATTCTGCCCTTGGACCCAAACCTCTGAGCCACACGATGGGGTCTGGGATTTGGCCCTGAGCACCAAGGAAACATGGGTGACTTTAAGCTTTTTTGTGGGCCCATTAGACTTTCAAAATACTAGTATTTCTGGCAGCATCCTTAGGGGACAGTGTCACTGGCTGAGCAGGGGCACTGACATGTCTCCTTGCTGGGGGGCCGCGGGTGGGGGACGCGGAGGCTGGCCCGGAGCCGGCCGCTGCAGCTGGTGCACCTGGAAGGCCCGCTGAACGGCCGCCCGCACACGGCTCCCTTCTGGCCGCCTGGTGGAGGCGGCATCCAGATGGCTTCTCGCTCTGCTCCTCTGGCAGCCAGGTCAGCTCTCCAGGTCCAGCCTGTGGGCAGGTCCGCGGGGTGGACCTCAGAACCGCCTCACCACACGTCCCTTTCCTCGCTGACCTAGTCCCGCCTGGACCTGGGGGAGGCGCCTGGAGCAGCCATCTCGCGCCGCCAGAGAAAGGTCGAGAGAACAGAGGCCGAAACCTTAAAATCCGCTGCCACCTCCAGACTTCCTGCTGCATAAGAAAATGTTAGGGTGAGGTGTTGGTTACCTGTAGGGTTGAGGTCAGGCGAGGGTGAGGGTGAGGGCTGCTGGTGGTGAGAGTGGGGTTGGGAGCCTTTAAGCTGCTGTGAATCAGTTTTCTGTTGTTTCCAGCCCAAGGCCTGTTAGCAGATGCTCCACAGGGCTCGCTCGGCCGCACTGAGACCCGCACACCGTGGCGATGGTACATGGGCTTTGTGGTGGCAAAAATAAACCTGAGGCACTGTCACAGACGTGGTGGCTGTGCCTGCTCTCAGAGGGAGCCAGGTATGCTCTAACAGGTGGTGGGAGCATTTAATGAAGCCCATGGCAAAGGTGTCTGGAGAGTTGGGGAAACCACCAGGGCTCTCAGGTGGGAGCTGCCACATCCCCAGGATCAGGGGGCGCTGCGGGTGGAAAGGCTGCCTTTGGGGGCGGGGGTGCGAGGGCAGGGGCAGGGTTGCAGCTGACTGTCGGCAGCTCAGAGGGGAGCACATTTCTGGGCCCCTCTCTCCTTCCACCTCCAGCGTCCGCTGGTGCTCCTGGGAAGCCCGAGGGCCAGGAGTCAGGACACACTCTGCATGGGGCGGCCTCCCAGGACTCAGATGAAAGGAAGTTGGCAGGTGGAGCTGGAGGGCAAGGGGCGGTCTCCAGCTAAGTGCCTCCCTGAAGGGTCTGAGGCCTCCAGAGCCTGTCCATCTGAGGCCCACGGCCCGAGGACCAGGCTGTCCGTAGACTCTGTGATCTGCACCGTCTCTCCCAGAGGAAGTGGCCTCCAGGTTCCCAGGCCCTGGCCCTGGCCGCACCTGCACGGGCCGCGGGTGGGAGACACGGCTAGCAGCTGTTCCCGGAGCCCCTGCAGCAGCGCAGCTCCAGGCCCGCCAGGCACCGGTGTCTGCATGGACTGCTCTTCAGTCCCATTGGCTGCAAAATTCAAACTTAACCGAGCCACACGCAAACCCTTAGAAGACGAGAAGAAAGGACACTACTGTCCCTGGACTGGCCCTGCCCAGGCCTCGCCTCCTGGTCCTCTTTTTTTCACAAGACACTGCACACCGCGGCCGCACCCAGGCTGGCAGGAAGGCACTGCCCAGGCCTGGAGGCCCAGTGGCAGGATGACCCGGCTTCCCTGGCTGTGCCCGCCCCTCCCCCTGCCACCATCTCTCACTGTGGCCACCCCTGGGAATTGTTGCCTCCTGGGTAGAGGCTGGCCTCCCCTCCCCAGGAGCCTCAGAGGGGCTGAGGGACATGCCCAAGGCCATAGCACTCCTGCCTGGATCGAGTCCTCCTCACCGCGGAGCCAGGCCCAGCGTCCTCAGGAGACCCTCATGCCAGAGGGGCTCGCAAGGGGATGCGTCCCCTGGGCCTTTTCTGGCCTGAATTGAAGCTCAGGCTAGCACCCCCCGACTCAGGCCAGCACCCACCCACTCAGGCCAGCACCCACACACTCAGGCCAGCATCCACACACTCAGGCCAGCACCCACACACTCAGGCCAGCACCCCACACGCTCAGGCCAGCACCCCCCCGCTCAGGCCAGCACCCACACACTCAGGCCAGCACCCACCCACTCAGGCCAGCACCCACAGGCTCAGGCCAGCACCCACAGCACAGACTGCTGTCTCCTCCAGGGCCCTGGGCCTCCCGTGGCGGCCTTGAGGGCTGCGATGGAGAAAGGCCCCTTTGAAGCTGCAGGAGGTGGAGTTGCTCCTCCAGTTACCCTCCTGCCTTCTCTTCCTCCTCCAGCCCCACCCCCACCCTCCCCTTCCTGGTCGTCCTCTCTCCTGAGGGCCCCTCAGGCTGGCTCCAGCTCTGCCCCTTGAAGCCCTGGCGGCTGCTATGTTGGGGGCTTTTCTTCCTTTTCCTGTTGGGTCTGTGCCCTCTTGTGTTTGCTTTGATCTCCAGCCAATGGCGCGAGGGGACAGGCCCCCACGCCGTCCCTGGGGTGAAAAGCACTGTGCCTTCTGCACCTGCTGCCTGCCTTGCCGCCTGTGGAAGGATGGTGCCACGGCAGGGAGCCCTGAGGAGCTGGCAGCCAGGCTGGTTAGTCCTGAGGGGTGTGGGTGTGCGGCTTTGCTGTCTGCCTGGGGGAGGCAGGGCCGGGGTGGGCAGCGGCAGCTGACAGAGGACAGACCCTGCAGCCAGTGGGAAGCTCTCAGGAGGGTCCCCGGGCGCTGCTGCCCGAGGCTTCTGAGTGCTCTCCATTCCACAGGCGCGGCCAATGCCAACAAGAGAAGGGCCGGCGGGGCACGCGCATCCAAGTTCTGAATCTGTTCCCACCTGGCCAGGGCCTGGGATAAGCAGTCAGTCTGTGCCGTCATTTCCTGACTCCTAACGGCCTCCCAGGACACTCGCCCTCCTTGTTCGGGAGCTCTTGCTGCAGAAAGAGCCCCCAGCTTAGTGGCTCCAACGCTGCCAGCGGTTTGGGCCGGGCTCCCTCTGGCACCCGTGGGAGCTGTCATGCCACGGGGCTGGGTGGTCTGGGCCGGCCCCACTGAGACAGTTGGTCTGTCTCCTTTGATCGCCAGCCTCCAACAGGCTCGCCCTGGTGGCAACTGGAGTCCAAGAAAGAGAGTCGAAGTCCCGGAAGGCCCTTGAGACGTGGACGTAACCAGCCACATGGCACTGCTCTGGTGCCTGGTCCCAGCACGTGACGGGAGCCCAGATTCGAGGGGCGGACAAGCAGACCCGGCCTCTTGCAGGGAGAGGCTGCGTCACGTGCAGGGCGATGGATCCACGGGGGACTGTTTGGGCCATTTGACCAACAATCTGCTTCATCCACAAAATCATAGATTCCAGGTCACATGGGAGAGCAGAAAGCCCCTCAGTGCAAAGGATGAGGCCCGGGGCGAACATCTGTCTGATCGCACCTTCCAGAGGGAGCCTGCTGGCATATTTGTCTGCATAATCCAGTATTTGCGTGGGTCACATGATGTGTGTAGGCGGAGCAGGAACCAGGATTTGAATACCAGAAGAGATGAGGGTCCTTTTGAGAAATCTAAGTCTCTTGTCTTGTCTGCCTTTGGGCTTGGGCATCTGCTGATAGGACTATGAACTGAGAAAGCTTCAGGGACCCTCATCGTGTGGGAGGGACCCCAGAGGTCTCACAGAGCAGATACAGCAAAGGGAGAAGCGTCCTGGGGCGGGGCAACCGCACCAGCACCTGCCCGGCTCCTGGGGCAGGAGTGAGCTCCGGAGGGCGGAGGGCGGAGGGCGGGAGCCGCAGCTGCCTGAGGGGCCACCCGAGCCTGGGGCTCAGACCTCCTGGGCGACCCTTCCCTGTGGTGGTCACAGAGGGCACTCACTCGTCCCTCCAGGCCATGGTGGGAACGGCTGGCCGCAGCCGCGGGAGCCAGGACGATTAGGGCTCAGGGCACGGGTTCCAGCCCCAGCAGAGCCAGCAGCGTGTCATTTGAATGCAAAGAATACCTGTGAGGGTGCAGAGTCCCAGACGCCCCGGCCGGGGTGTCCACGTGTCAGGCACACACGTCAGTCGTGGAGCCTGAACTGGTCTCCAGAGACGCCAGCCGCCTGTTTCTACTCTGCTTTGCCGGCTCCGAGCATTCCCGCTTAAGAAGCCTGCGTTGTTTCAGTGGAATCTGTGCACATACACACACACACACATGTGCACACACACATAGACCCTGTTGTGTCCAGAAGCAGTTCAGGTTGGGAAACAACTGGAAGACAAATGACGCAGCACATTGTGGGGCCTGTGGCCTGCTTGCACCTGCTCATGGGTCACGCCATCTGCACACAGGAAAGCCCTTCTCTCTCCCTCTCCACGTCCTGCACGTCCACACTGGGTACTTGTCACTCACCAAGGCCTGCCCAACCCCCTCATCAGTCCCTCCTCGCCGCTTCCTCGGCAGGGGGTGCCTGGCGTCCAGCGCTGCGCTGGCCCCGAGGTGCCTCCCACCCTCGCTGCTGCGGGTTTGCTCTGTTTGTGTTTGTGTTGGCTCTGTTTCAACAGAACCCACAGACACGGTCACACTGGAGGGGGTGGCGGAGGCGGAGCTGCCCAATGACTACATTTCGTGCAGGGGGCGGTGGGAGAGGCCTGGCCTCTCTGGGGCTGCGTCCCATCCTCCAGAGAGCAGGATGCCTGGGACTCTGAGCCCAGTGAGCTACCCAAGGACCCGCACAGCCCGGGAACCCACTCAGGGACCCACACAGCCCAGGGGAACCCACCCAGGGACCCGCACAACCCGGGGGAACCCACCCAGGGACCCGCACAGCCCGGGGGAACCCACCCAGGGACCCGCACAGCCCGGGGGAACCCACCCAGGGACCCGCACAGCCCGGGGGAACCCACCCAGGGACCCGCACAGCCCAGGAACCCACCCAGGGACCCGCACAGCCCAGGGGTGCGGCCCCAGCACTACCCTTCCCAGGCAGCGGGGAGTGCTGTCCCATCGCCTCCTCTCCTGGGACCTGGGACGGCTCCACTGTAATGAGAGCAGGAGGGTGAGAAGAGCAGGTCTGACAGTGCTGACTTCCCAGGCCTCTCAGACTTCTCATCTGTCAGGTGAAAAGGATCCCAGTTAACCGCCTCAGCGATGCGAGCCGGCAGCCTCCAGCTCACCTGTCACCAGCCTTCCACGGTGCGGGAGCAGGAGCAGGCCCTGGAGGGGCTGCCAGGCGCGGGGAAGGGGCCCGTCCAGAAAAAGGCTGCCCCTCCCGGGTTTTCTGGCCTGTGGTCCCATCACCCCGGGCACAAGCCTGGGGAGCCTCCTGGAGCTCCCTGCTGCTGGTCGCTGGCCCACTGGCTTTGGGGAGGCCCCGCCCCCCGTGAGTTCGGAAGTCCCCCTCCCTCAGCTGCTGCTGCCTGCACTGCCTGCACGGCTGCCCCTCCTCTGGGCCCCGCGGCCTTTCCACAGTCCTGTGAGCCCTGCCAAATGCAGAGCTGCTGAAGTCAGTGAGGGTGGCTCCTGCCTCCGGGATGTCACAGGCGTTCCCTAGGCAACCACTGCTGGCGCCCAGTCAACTTGGAGAGTGTCTGTGCCACAGGAATGTGGCCTGGCTCTCGCTCACTTCCTGTGTGGGGTGCCTGGAAGCGGGTCCGTCCCCACTTCTTCCCTGAGAAGGCGGCCTGAGGAAACCTGACAGCTGCCCCAGAAGCCGGGAAGGTGGACACTTGGGGCCCCTTCTGCTGAATCTCCCTGGATACGCTGCGGCCTGTCCTCCGGAGCCTTCCCCCAGGAGGGGCTGTGGCAGGAGAACAAAACGGGGTGCTCTCTTTACTGTCGAAAAGCTCTGTAAACCAGACATGAGCTGGTCTGCAGGTAGTCCCTTCGGAAGAAGTGGTCTGGGAACGGGGGTGGGGCCAGTGCTGGGGGCACCATGGAGGCCCTGCTGTGGAGAGGGGACCCTCTGAGCCGCAGCGGAGCCCACCCCAGCACGTCCACTCGAGACACACAAGAGGGGGCACTGGCTCCCACGCTGGTGACAGCTGCTCCTGGGGCTGCAAGCCCATGTCTGCCAAGGCCCCGGTGGCAGGCTCCTGGGACACCTGCCGAGAGCAGAGCCCAGCGCCGCCGGGTGAGCACTGGCTGCTGCAGCTCTGGCAGAGCCGGAAGGCGGTGTGAGAGCCTGTGATGGCCCGTGGCCGCTGCGAAGGCTGCGCCTGAGCCCACTTCCAGCCAGTGCTTGCAGGGCAGACGTACAACCAGTGGGATGAGCAGTGGAGGGACCGTCTCCTGTTGGGTGGTGGCCTCCACCTCTGGCCCCGAGGCCAGTGGGTCTTATCCCAGGGCTTTTGTGCCTCTCAGGAGCCCTCGTGGCCAGGGGGAGCGGCCTCCATGACGGGAGGTGGCAGAGGGTTTTGCAGTGTGTCCTGCAGGGGCCTGGTGAGAAACACTGCAGGAGGCAAGAGGCCTGCGCGTCCGCAATGCCCCTCTTCCATCCGCTGACGGCTGTGCTCAGAGCCCGTTTACTCTGAACTGGGCATCTGCAGAGCGTGGCATCTGTCCAACGTACCCCTCGAAGCTCTCGTCCTGCCCACTGCATCTCCCCAGAGCAGTCTACTTTCACCTCTGACGTATGGAGGTGCATGTGTGTCTGTTGGCTGCAAGCAACAGAAATCAACTTCTCCACTAAAGAGAAGACTGTGTTGGAAGGACGTGCGAACCAGCGGTTGGGCGGGAGCTTGGGAAACAGGAAGCGGAGCAGCGAAGCCGGTCTCCGTGGCTGCGGGGCGCCGTGGAGTGTGGAGTGTGCAGTGCACGTGCCCACGAGGGCAGTTTTCCAAACACGTTTCTCAGCCCACGAGGCACATGGAAGATGCACCAGCGGCTCCATAACACTGTGCCGGGACTCACACGAAGGACACGACCACATTGGCTGCACAGACGGGTTTTAGAAGCATCTGATTCCACCCCTTGAGTTTGTTACACGGCAGCACACACAGAGGACTCACTGTGTGAGACGCCTTTTAAGAGCTTTTTTGTAAACGGACTGAATTAGTCCACCTTGGAGGTTGGTGTGGAGCCCTCGGGGATGCAGAGCTTGTGCTGAGATCTCCTGCTCTGAGAGCGTGAGACGGGCCCCAGGGGGCTCTGACCCAGCCCGCCCTGGGCAGCGCCTTGCTTCTCATGGCGCCCCAGCCGCTGCAGGGCAGCTCAGCCACCCGAGGTGGGCACCTTCCCAGGACAGCGCTCCTCTGTCACGTGACTGTGACGTGCCACCTACGCCTCCTTGATCGGCCACGTCCTGGAACTGCCCTGCAGCCCCAGGCCTCTCTGCCTTTCCTCCCACCTTTTGCAGGAGCTCGTCTGTGTCGAGGTGTTGAGGTTTCACAATGTTGGCAGCTCCCCGCTGCCCGCCTCCCCCCCACCTCCCCACCCCGATCTCTGTGCTGCCTCACAGGTGTTTCCCAATACAGGTCTCATCCATCTCATCTCCTCACGGCATCTGTTTCTTGCAGAACCCGGACTAACACAGTTGAGTCTTTTACTTCACTCCCAATTCATGGATAGGAAAATTGAGGCCCCCAAATGGTGAAGAGCCTTGCCCAAGCTCACAGAGCTACGAAGGGGCAGAGCTGGTAATCAACCCCGGTAATGAGACTGCAGAGCACATGCTGTGCCCACTCCCCTATGCCACCTCTCCTCCAGTGTTACTATGTGACGCATAGAGGGTGCATCATAGGGCCATTGTCTGACTCCCACCCGCATCGTAGGGCCTAGAAAGTAAGGGCGTTGGCCGAGGGACCCCCTTTTTGCGGAGCCTCTTGTAGGACGAGAGTTTAGAGCTGTGTCTGGGAAGCCTGGCAGAGGGCTCTGCAGTGTGAGCCTGTCACTGTGGCAGCTGCACGGTGTCTGGGTGCAAGTGCGCCTGCCCAGACGCCGCTCAGCAGTGACGGGAGAGAGACCCCAGGACGCCCTGCTCTTGCTGGTGGCTGTGTCTCGAAGGCAGGAAGGGCCTTGTCCTGCACTCGCGCTCCTGGCCCTGTCTCAGGCCTGCGGCTTGCTTGCCTCTCGGGTCCTGGTGGTCCCGGTGGAGAGAGAGAAGCCACTGGCTGGGAGGCAGGAGGCTGGCTCAGCCGTTGCTCAGCAGCCCTGGCACCTGGCCAGTCCCTGGGCTCTCTTGCCCGGCTCTCTGCCTGTGCACAGAAGAGCTGGGATGAGAGCCAGGGCTTTTCAGCTGAGCTCTGTCAGGTCCCGGGGGCACCTTGGCAATGACCAAGAGCCACTGCTGGAAGGTTCTGGGGCAGGGGCTGCCGTCTCCCCAGTGGGCATCTGCACTTTGCCCACGTCTGAGACTGGCCATCAGGGCATCTGTGAACGTTTTCTGGTCACAAGCTACAGAAGCCAACTCTCCTGGCCTCAGAGGGGAGACCTTTATTAAAAGGGTCTTAGTTCCGGGGACAGCTACTTAGAGACCCACTGGGGGTGGAGGGCAGGCTGGGCGGGGCCACACCGAGAGCCTGAAAGGTGGCGCGGGGGTGGGGGTGGGGGGCGAACCTGCGTCGTGAGCCCCTCCGGCTGTCCTCAGCCTTTGGCTATGGGTCTGAGCCTGAGTCCGGGAGAAGGCCTCGCGCTGGCCAAGCTGGGACAGGAAGGGCAGACAGCGGCCACTAAGAAGTCCTCCAGCGAGGACTGCTAAACTGGCATGAGGTGTTTCCAAGAGGTAACCTGAGTCAGAAAGCAGGAGAGTGTGCACAGCAGCCCAGACGTCAAACGCCCCACGAGCGGAGCGCTGTCTGCAGGGGTCCCACCCTCACCCTGGAGAGTGCCGGCTGCTTCCTGGGGACCTGCAGTGACAGTGGGACCAGCCAGCGACAGCGGAGGTTGCCGGGGGAGCAGAGCCAGCTGCTCTGTTGTCTGACTCCCACCCGCACCTCTGACGCCCCTCTTCTCCTGACAGCCAGCGGCGGGGGGAGGGGGGGCTCCTCCCAGCAGGCAGAGGTGGAGTCCAGAGGCTGTGTGCAGGCCCATGTGGAGGCCCAGACACTGCAGTCTCATCGACGCCCTGGAGGGGAACTGGGACGGAGAGAAAGCAGTGCAAGGTGCATTATTGGGTGATCGCCACTGTGGCCAGGGATCCCGAAGACCCACGGAGGTGTCCTTGAGACCAGCCCCCAAATTGCTTGGCTGAGGGACGAGAGGGGAGTGAGGTGTGGGTCCAGGTGTACGTGCTGCAGAATGGTGGAGGGGGCTCCGGCACACAAAAGGGCAGCTGAGGATCCCCAGGGACGAGAGTGAGGGGCCGTGGGTCCCCTGGGCACGGAGCATGGCCAGGGCATCAGCTGAGGTGGCGGTAGGTGGGAGGACGTGGGGCAGGGCACTCCCCGGCCCCATCCCTCTTAGACGTGCATTCACACGGCCTCCTGATGTCAAGGCAGCCTGGGGCCCAGTGGGGTTTGCATGTGCTGGGCCTGAGCCCATGAGAACGGCCCACCCTTCGGGGTCTGCAGGGGCTGCCCTGTGGTTGCTGGTGCTGGCGGGCACCTCGCACTGCCTTCCCAGCGTCGTCCTCCGGCCTCACCCCTGAAGGCACCCCTTTCGCAGGTGCACTGAGAGGGGAAATGTGCACCCTGCAAGCAGGGTCTGCCCAGGCCTGCAGTCGTCTGCGGGACAGCGAGAGTCCAGGTCAGGCAGACGAGGTCCCAGAGGCTGTGCAGGCGCCTTCCTGCTTTGCTTGGGCGCCTGGAGAAAGTGGGAGGAGATTGGATGCCAGCCAAGCTGTCCAAAGCTCACAGGAGGGAGGGTCTGAGCGTCTTCGCTGAAACTGCAGTGTCTGGGGACTCTGAGTGACCTCCCCGAGGTCTGGGCAGTCTTCAGCGTTTTTATTGTTAAGTCCTGCGGTGGGGCCGGCAGTCAGCCTCTCCCTGAGGTGCCCTGGCTCAGGCCGCAGCCCGCACTCTGCCCTGGGGAAGAGCCGGCATTGTTCCAGCTTCATTGTCAGTAAGTATTCATTAATAACTAGTTCCATTTTCCAGTATTTATCAGGCCCAGGCACTGAACTCAGAGCTCACCTCACCCTCTCGTTTCTCCGTTTAATTCCCCACATGCCCCTCGGTCTGCATTGCCCCTTCCTGCTGGGCGCTGCTCCCCACACTCCGTGACTTGCTCTAATTGAACCACACACCTTCCCTGGAGGCACGCGTCTCAGTTGACATTTTATTTTTATTTGTGTTGTTTTTGATTAATGTCTGTCCCCACACTGGAGCGAGAACTCCCACGTGCTCACGGCCATCCCCACCCAGCACAGTGCCTGGCACAGAGCTGACACTCGGAACTGCCGGCGAATGAGGGCACGGTGGACGGCTCACCAGAGCCTGCAGGATGGCTTTTGCCCGAGGCTGTGAGGTTAACTGGCTCAGGTCACACAGCGGTGGAGGTAGACGCAGGATTCAGGCCCGGCCCGGCCCCGGCTTCGAGCCAGGCCTCCCCGTGTGCTCACGGCCGCCGCCTCTGCCCCTGCTTCACCTCCTGGCCCTCAGCCAAGGCCTTGGCTCAGCCCTGTGAGTCTCTGGCCAGGAGCGGCCCGTGGCGAGCGCCTTTCACACTGCTCAGCGGTCTGGGCTCACGGAGCTGGTCTCCATCTGCCGCGGTGGCGTGGTGCCCACTCCCAGATGGCACGTTATTTTTACCCAGCGTAGGTGCCCAGGCAGCCAGATGTTCTTTGGCAGCGCAGAGCGGCGGGGCGTTGCCGGGTGGAGGGCCCCTTCCCCATGGCAGCCCTCAGGGACGCTGCCTGGCCGGGTGGCGCTCCGAGAAGTCCCCTCCCCTCCCTGGCACTGGGACCACACTCAGCTGCAGGCACCACACAGGCTGGGCTGCTCCAGGGCAGAGCCAGGTCAGCACTCCAGCCCGCGCTCCACCCCTGCCAGGGCCTTCCCTCCAGGCAGGTGGTCTGCAGGCTGCGTGGAGCAGCCTCAGGGGAGGCGGCAGCTTTCCCTCTGGACAGACCAGATGGAGCCAGAGGTTGGGCCATCTTAACCGCTGCTCTCCTGTGAGAGGCCTGGCCCCCAGATGACAGTCAATTAGGAACAGGGGGTGTGGCCCAGCCTGCTGGCCCAGCTCCAGGTTCTCCACACTCCCCTACCCTTCAGCTGCAGGACCTTGAGACCTTGAGCCAGTCAGAACCTCCCGGGCCCCTCCCCCAGCCCAGGGAGCCCTGGTCCCAGTTAGCTGTGGGAATTGCTGCCCTGGCCCTGGACCAGCCCTCCTCAGGCCTGCAGAGCGGATAGGCAAGCTCCTCCCCGCACAGCCTGCAGCCTTGGGGTGCTCCAGCATGCTCACCCCCAGGAGGCTGCCCCAAGTCCGGTTTTCTGGTCAAAGGAACCCTGCTCCGTGGAGGGAGTTCATGCGAAGAGAGAGGAAAACCAGCTGTCAGGGTCCCTGTGGCCTGGCCCAGCACCGCCTGAGAGGCATCTGCCGGTGGGGCAGGGGGGCGGAGGGGGGGCGGCCTGCAGCTTGGACCACCTGCGGATCCTGTTAAAATGCAGATTCTGACTCAGTCAGCAGGAGAGGCCCCTAGAGCTGGCGGGCAGGTGGAATCACATCCCACTAAGATGCCCACGTCCTGGCTCCTGGGCCCTGCCAATACGTCAGGTTGCAGGGAGAGGACGGCTCTGCTGTAGACGAGTGAGTGAAGGCTGCTAGTTCGTCAGCTGACCTTGCGAAGGAAAGAGCAGAGCACCCTGGTTCCCCGGTGGGCTCAGTGGGATCACCAGGGTCCTTACGAATGAAAGACGGACGTAGAAGAGGATGTCAAAGTGACACATGTGGCAGGGACTCGGCCTGCGGGGCTGGGGCCTTGAAGGTGGAGGAACGACCAGAAGCTGCTAGAAGCTGGAGAGCGCGAGGACGTGGCCTCTCGCCCGAGCCTCCAGAAGGACACAGCCCTGAGACACCTTGATGGGAACCCAGGGAGCCCGTTTAGACTTCTGAACTCTAGCACCGGGAGGTCATGCTTTCTGTACCTTTAAGTTTGTGGAAATTTGTTACAGCAGCAAGAGAAAACCCATACAGTCTACATTTCTGAACAGCTCCCAGGTGATGCTGACACTGTTGGTGCCCAGACCGCAGGCTGAGTAGCAGCTGGAGGCCTCTCAGGGGTGGGGCTTGCACCTGGCTGGGTGAGCCCGGAGGCAGGGGGGCTGAGCACCGGTTCCTGTTTGTCTGTCACCGTGTTCCTCCCTGTGCACACTTGAGGTCTCTTGGTTGTCTTGATATGTTCCACCCCAGGGGTTTCCTGGCCTGTGGCCACACCCTTTGAAAGAGCTGGGCACGAGAATGCAGAACCCTGCACCCCTGCCTGCAGTTTGTTCCCCAAATAAGGGAGGCCTCCTGCAAACTGCATTTTTCAAATATATGCAGGTGCCGTGAATAGGATTCCCATGGCAGGTGGTGGTTTAGAAGAGAGGTGTTCCCCCTTGGTTAACTCTAAGCTCATCAGGACCCAGGTGTCCCCACCAGATCTGATCCTGTCTTCCTCCAGTTCCACCTGGCTCTTTTCTCCCCACCACATGGTAAGCAAGCTCCAGCCCCTGGCTTCTCTCTGCCCTTGGACACGGGTCCTCCTGCCTCAGCGTCTGCGGGGCCTCCTTTGCATCTCCCTGCTGGTCAAAGGCGCCTGCTCGGCCCTTCTCTGCTGCCCTGAGAAAGCATGGCTCCCCACACGCTTTCGTATTGCTCCGGGGCCTCACCTTTGGGTGAGTGTTCCAGTGTGGCTGCACCCTTAGTGGAAGTGTCTGCTTGTCTACGGCCTGTCTTCCCTCTGGACTGAGTTCACAAGGGCAGGCAGGCGATCGGTGTCTCCTGGTGCCGGCACGCTCAGCACACATTCTGCGATTAATCGGTATTTCTTTGCAGAGAATGAATGGTCACACGGATGGATGTGCATCTAAGCCCCATGGAGAAGAGTCTGGAGTGTGTCCATTCTCCTCAGCGCTCAGAGGCTCTCACGCAGGTGACCTCCGGCTTCCGGAGCTCTGGTCCCTGGTTCCCTTTTATAAAACAGCAGCCCGGAGGCTGCCAGCCTCAGCTCCTGGTTCCCCCCCACTTCCTTCCCCACCCTCTCTCCTCCCCCCGGATGGTCTATCTCTGCCACAAGGAGCGTGAGCTCCGTCGCTCTCCCCTCAGGGTGGCTGCTTGTCTCCTGATGCCTGGGCGCCTCTCTTGCAGAGCAATCACAAGTCAGTGGGGCATTTGTGTGGCATGAAGCTGAATGTAGTATTTACTTTGGTTTTATCCCCAGAGCTTGCGTGTGTGTGATGTGGGTCCTGGCAGCTGCCAGAAATACTGTTTCTGGTTTTCCAACTGCTCTTGGTGGCAGAAGGGTGGCTGACAGCACAGGCCCTGACTCCAGTCGTAATGGGCAGGGCTGCGGGCAGGACCACCAAGGACAGCCTGCCGATGAAGTGGCCGGCAGGGACCCGCTTCCTCCAGTTTCCAGGGGCAGTTGTCCTTGAGGGGTCTGGAGGGTAGACGGCCTTGTCCTTGGGGGCTGGTCTGAGCACAGTGGGGCCTGGAAGCAGGCGATGGGCAAGATCCAGCCGCAGAGACTGGGCAACAGCCAGCTTGGGTTCACTCTTTTAGACGTTATTACTGATATTTTCCACTAGGACTGGGCATTAGAGATGAGGACTTGAAACTAAGGGAGGTTAACTAACTAATTCAAGGTCACATATCCAGATTGTGCGCTCAAATCTGTGTGACTCCAAATCTATTGTGATCCTACTGCCTTCAGCTTTTCCTGTGACCCCGAGAACTTCCTACTGTGTTCTACAGGATTGGCTTATATATGTCAAACTCTCCTGCCTTAAGAGGGATGCTAGCTCTGGCTGGGGAGTCTGGGATTGTTGGTTGGAGGAGATGCAGCGTTTGGGTGTTTGTGCGAAGGGCCGGGTGTGCACATTGGAGCACTGCCTTCTCAGCATCCGTCCCTCCTGGCTCCCACAATAATGCCTGCGTGGGCAAGGGACTCACTCTTCACACTTCTCCGTCCTTGCTGTCAGTCTGGGTCGGTTCTAAGCTTGGCTCCAGGAGTGGCTCCAGGAGTGGCTCCAGGAGTGGACTATAGGGCATGACCCTCAGCATGTCCGGCACCCATCCTTTTGGCCAGTTTAAGGATGGTCACATGTCCTAAGCAGGTGCAGTCAGAGTGGAGCTAAAGACATTTGAGGGGCTATTAGAAAAGGCTTTGGTTTTATAGCTTGATTTGAACCTAAGAGGAGGTGAGGCTAGCACTGTAATAGCCATGTTGTCACCATGAGGGAAGAGTCTGGAGTGGAAGGCTGAACTGGAAGAGAGAGAGAAACTGAGTCCAAATGTCACAATTTGATCTTTGGTCTAGCCACGCCTGGAGCTGCCCTACCTTTAAACGTTTCAGTTTATGAACTTGCTGAGATACTGAGACTTCCTCATGTCCGTGCTTCAAACTAACAATGTGTTTCTGTCTGTACTGGTCTCTCCAGTGTGCACTACTCTACCACACTCACCTTATCTATAGCAGCTAAGGCTTTCACCAACACAAACAACAGAAAATAGGCTTACTTAAATAAAAGGGGATTTTATTGGTTCGGGTGGCTAGAGTTCCCCTTTCCTGCCTCACAAAAAGATGAAAAATACGAAACTGCTTACCCAGAACATGAATGTCCTGGAGGATTAATGGGTGTTTATTGGGGAAGGAGTATGTGCTTCCACAGTTTTGAGAAACACAGGAACAGAGAGATAAAGAACTCACAATCAGATTCCTGCAGCCTGTAAAATACTAACATGTATTGTGAGCTCAGAAAAGAAGGTGCATGTATGTGTGTGTTTCCAGATTATTTTTCTTAGAGAATCTGATGGGATTAGTATTGGAAAGAATATGTCTTGGGTATGTGAGAGATTCCAAAATGGTAGTGGATTAAGTAGAAGCTACACCGACATGCTCCCAGGACCAACCAAAATACAGAAAAACCATCCTGAACAATCAATGGAAGGCTGGCTGGCGAGAACCCTGATATCCAAGGACGGAAAGTGGAGACACACAGAGACTGGTGGGAAGTATGGAGATGCGAAAGGGCTGGCCGGCTCCCGCAGACAGCAGCTGCATGTCTGGAGGGATATCTCAGCTGTGGGAGGTTCCCACTGAGGACTCTGGGGTTTAAACCCCAAGCTTGGCCCCCAGCCCAGAGAACCAGAACTGAGAAACATGACCACAGAACATCTGACTGTGAAAGGCAGTGGGGTTGCTGTCTGCCAGGGAGAGATGACTGGAAATGCAGGCACCCTCTTAAAGGGCCAATGCACAAAATCTCATGTGCAGCCACTCACCTTGGGCTCTGGCAGAGGGAGGGCAGAGTGGATTGGAGCTGTGTGACCAGAAGGGTTGGGGGCTTTGGGGTTAGAGTTTGGAAGGCAGACACCCTGGTTTCTTGTGGTGAGTCATTCCCTCACATTGCTGAGGGCATCTTTCTCCAGAGGACCTTTACCATCCAGGCAGTTTTTGCCTGGGGAGGGGGGGGGGGGGGAGGAGGCAACTGCCCCACCCTATGGAGTCTGGAAAACACCCTGTGAAGTTTCTGAAGCCCATTAAGAGACTAAGAATAACAATCAGCCTGCAGACAGAGGAGGGTCTCTGGAAGCTTTGAGTTTTCGCCTGATCTAATTTGAGGCCCAGAACTAGGGAAAAGCAGACCTTGGCGCACATCATGGTCCTTTCCAAAGGCACCCAGCCCTGGGAGATGGAGCCACACGCTGTGGATTGCTAATAGCTCCAAACAGGGTACTCAGGGGCAGTCACAAACAGCATCTGACATTGTCCTGCAATAATGATTGGGAGTCCTAGCAGATCTACCTAATATATATAGACACAAACCCAAACAGGCACCCACAATGGGGAGACAAAAAATAAACCCTAAATGAAATAACAAGAGAATTCTCTAGAAGAAGAGCTAAATGAAATGGAGATCCAAAGTTTATCAGACATAGAGTTCAGAATAATGACGGCAAGGATGCTCAATAGCATGAGAAAAGATATAGTAACTATGAAGAATGACACAGCACTAATAAAGAACACAGTGGAAAGAATACACAGTAGATTAGGGGAAGCCAAGGATCAGATCTGTGAATTAGAAAACAGGGTAGAAAAAAAGCACTCAACCAGAGGAACAAACAGAAAATCCAATTAATAAACAGAAAGACAGCTTAAGAGAACTATAGGACAACATGAAGCACAGCAATATTTGAATCATAGGAGTGCCAGAAGGGGAAAAGAGTGAGCAAAGGATAAAGAACATGTTTGAAGAAATAATGGCAGAGAAAACTCACACAAGTTCAGGAAGCACAGAGAAGAACCCAAACAGGCCCATGCCCAGACACATCATAATTAAAATGCCAAAAATTAAAGACAAAGAGAGAATCCTAAAGGCAGCAAGAGAAAAACAATTTGTGACTCCCATAAGGTTGTCAGCTGATTTCTCATCAGAAACTCTATAGGCCAGAAGGGAATAGCATGAAGTATTCAAGGTAATTAAAACCAAGGATCTAAAACCAAGATTATTATATCCAGTAAAGTTATTCAAAATAGATGGTTAAATAAAGATCTTCCCAGATAAAAACTGGCTAATGAAGTTTATCACAACCAAACCTGCACTGCAGGAAATGCTAAAGGGACCGCTGTAATGAGAATAATAGAGAGAAAAACATAGGCATAAAGAATTAAATGGCAATAAATAAGTACCTATCAATAATAACCTTAAATGTAAATAGATTAAATGCTCCAGTCAAAAGACATAGTGTAGCTGAATGGATATGAAAACATGACCCAAATATATGCTGTCTACTAGAGGTCCACCTCAAAACAATAGACACACAGGATAAGAGTGAAGGGATAGAAAAAATTTCCATGCAAATAGAAACAAAAAAAAGCTGGGTTAGCAATACTCATATCTGACAAAATAGACTTCAAAATGAAGGCCATCATAAGAGACAACAAAGGCCACTACATAATACTAAAGGAATAAATTCAGTAAGAGTATATAACCCTGGTAAACACATAGAAGCACCTAAATATATAAAAAACTTCTGGAGGACTTTAAGGGAGATATTGACAGCAATATAGTCATAGTAGGGGACTTTAACACCCCGCTCACTTCACTGGATAGATCTTCCAGATAAAAAAATTAATAAGGAAACAGTGACTCTAAATGACACACTGGATCAGGTGGATTTAATTGATATATATAGAACATGTCACCCCAAAGCTGCATTATTCTCAAGTGTACATGGGTTATTCTTAAAGATAGACCACATGTTAGGACACAAAACAAGTCTCTACAAGTTCAGGAATATTGAAATCATGTCAAGCATCTTCTCAGATCATAATGGAATGGAATTAGAAATCAACTGCAGCAAAAACACCCCAAAACATTAAAAAAACATGGAGGCTAAATAGCATGTTATTAAACAATGAATGGGTTACCAATGAGATCAAGGAAGAAATCAAACACTTCCTGGAAACACATGAAAATGAACACACAACAACCCCAAATCTCTGGGACACAACAAAAGCAGTTCTAAGTTGGAAGTTCATAATACTACAGGTCTACCTCAAAAAACAAGAAAAATTAATAATAAACTATTTAGCCCTACAACTTAAAGAACTGGAAAGAGAACAACAAAAAAAGCTCAGAGTAAGTAGAATGGCAGAATAATAAAGCTTAGATCAGAAATAAATAACATGGAGACAAAACACACAAACAAACAAACAATAATAAAACAATACAAAAGATCAATGATTCCAAGAGCTGGTTCTTTGAAAAGATAAACAAGATTGATGAACCTTTAGCCAGACTCATCAAGAAACAAAGAGGGAGGAGCCAAATAAATAAAATCAGAAACAAAAGCACTGAAGTAACAAATGACATCACAGAAATACAAAAGATTGTAAGAAAATACTATGAGCAACCCCATGCCAACAAACAGGACAATGTGGATGAAAAGGCCAAAATCCTAGAAAAATAGAATCCTCCAAAACAGAATCAGGAAGAATCAGAAAACCTGAATAGGCCAATAACAATAGAAGAAATTGAAGCAGTAATAAAAAAATTCCCAGCAAACAAAAGTCCTGGTCTGGTGGCTTCGCAGGGGATTTTTACCAAATCTTCAAAGAACATCTATCCTCCTCAAACTATTCCAAAATATCTAAGAGGAAGAAACACTTCTAAGCTCTTTTTATGAGGCGAGAATATAATAATTCCAAATCCAGATAAAGACACTACAAAGAAAGAAAATTACAGGCCAATATTCCTGATGAACAGAGATGCTAATATCCTCAACAAAATATTGGCAAATCACATCCAGCAATATATTAAAAAGATCATACACCATGATTAAGTGGGACTTATTCCAGGGACATAATTGACAAATCAATAAATGTGATATATCACATAAACAAATTGAAAGACAAAACTCACATGATCATATCAATAGACACAGAGAAAGCATTCGACAAAATCCAACACCTATTGTTGATAAAAACTCTCAGCAAAGTGGGAATAGAGGGACCATGCTTCAACATAATAAAGGCTATGTATGACAAACCTATAGCCAACATCACACTCAATGGGCAAAAACTAAAACCATTTCCCCTAAGAACAGGAATAAGACAGGGTTGTCTGCTCTCACTACTCTTATTCAACATAGTACTGGAGGTCCTAGCCATAGTGATCAGACAAGTAGAAGAAATAAAAGGCATCCAAATTGGAAGGGAGGAAGTAAAACTCTCATTATTTGCAGATGTCATGATATTGTACATAGAAAACCCTAAAGACTCCACCAAAAAAATACTAGATTTAGTAAATGATTTTGGCAATGTAGCAGCATACAAAACTAACACCCAGAAATAGATAACATTTTTATACATCAATAATGAATTCTTAGAAAGACAAACTAAACAAACAATCCCATTTACCATTGCAACAAAAACATTAAGATACTTAGGAATAAACTTAATCAGAAAGTTAAAAATCTTGTACTTGGAAAAGTATAAGGCATTGAAAATAGAGAAAGAGGAAGATATAAACAAGTGGAGGAATATACTGTGTTTATGGATTGATAGCATTAACATCATTAAAATGTCCATACTACCCAAAGCAATCTATAGACTCAATGCAATCCCTATTAAAAAATCAATGGCATATTTCACAGATTGAGAACAAATACTCCAAAAATTTATATGGAATTTAAAAAGACCCAGAATAGCCATAGTAATCTGGAGAAAGAAGGAACAAAGTTGGAAGGGTCACAATACCAGATATCAAGTAATTCTACAAAGCTACTGTACTCAAAACAGCCTGGTACTGGCACAAGAACAGAAATATAGACCAATGAAACAGAGCAGTGACCCCGGAAATCAACCCACGCCATTACACTCTGACAAAGGAAGCAAGAGCATACAATGGAGTCAAGACAGTATCTTCAACAAATGGCGCTTGGAAAATTGAACAGGTACATGAAAAAAATGTAAGACCACCAACTTACACCATACACAAGAATAAACTCAGAATGGATAAAAGACTAAAATGTAAGACATGAAACCATAAAAATCCTGGAAGAAACCATAGGCAGCAAAATCTCAGACATCTCTCATAGCAAGATGTTTACAGATAATCTCCTAGGACAAAGGACACTAAGGAGAAAATAAACAAATGGGACCACATGAAAATAAAAAGCTTCTGCCCAGCAACAGAAACCATCAACAGAATGAAAAGGGAGCTCACTCTATGGGAGAACATATTTGGCAATGATATATCTGATAAAGGGCTAATATCCAAAATATATAAAGAACTCAGACAACTTAGCAAAAGGAAGATAAACAATCCAATTAAAAAATGGGCAAAGGATTTAATTATACACTTCTCCAAAGGGACATATGAAAAAATGCTCAAAATCACAGATCATCAGAGAGATGCAAATTAAAGTGACAATGGGTATCACCTCACATCTGCCAGAATGGCTATCATAAAAAAAAAATCAACAAATGACAAGTGCTGGAGAGGATGTGGAGAAAAGGGAACTCTAGTACACTGCTGGTGGGAATGCAGACTGATGCAGCCATAATGGAAAACAATATGGAATTTCCTCAAAAAATTAAATATGGAACTGCCATTTGACCCAGTGATCCCACTTCTAGGAATATATCCTAAGACCCCCTGAAACACCAATCAGAAAGAATGTATGCACCCTGTGTTCATAGCAGCACAATTTACAATAGTTAAGATCTGGAAACAACCCAAGTGCCCATCAGTAGATGAGTGGATAAAAAAGCTGTGGTTCATCTACACCATGGAATACTATGCAGCTGTAAAAAAGAAGAATCTCTCACCCTTTGAGACAGCATGGAGGGGCCTGGAGAATATTATGCTAAGTGAAATAAGCCAGTCAGAGAAAGACAAGTATCACATGATCTCACTTATATGTGGAATCTAATGAACAAAATAGATCCAGAGACAAGCAAGCATAGAACAGACTGTGGAATCTCAGAGGGAAGGCAGGGGAGGAGGTGTGAGTGGGAAGAGATGAACCAAAGACCTGATATGCCTATATACATAACCCATGGATACAGACAATAAGGTGATGAAGGTCTGGGGCGGGGGGCCAGGGGCATGCTAGAAGGAGTCAATGGAGAAAAAAAGGTTACTTACGTAATACTTTCAACAAGAAATATGAAAAACAAACTCCAAAGAATATGTTTTGGAAAACATTAGATTATAGGTCAGTTCCTGTGTAGACTTAAGAGAAGCCACTGTCCAGAATAAAAGATGTCGGCGAAGGCATGTGTGCTCATCTAAGCATGGGTAGGACTGGGCTCCTGACTTGTGGCCTCCGGGAGCCTTCTGTCCTGAAATGGTGCTGTGACACACCAGCAACCGGGCGAAATGCCTCGGGCTTGGAGCAAATCTTCAAGAGATTCCTATTGGACTGTACACGCAGAGCTGCTTGGCAGCAATATCTAGTCTGCGTTCATCCATTTATTCACGCAACACCTACTTACTAAAATCCTACTGTGTGCAGATACTACTCCAGTTGCTAGGTTTCCATCAGTCAATCAGATAGAAATTCCTGCTCCCGTGGAGCTAAAGTCCAAGCAGATGGAGGCAGACAGCCAAGCAAATGTACATGTAGTTGGTATGTTACAAGATCAGGTGCTAACATAGATGGAGCTGGCTAGGGGTGGATGCGGTGTGCCAGGGGAGGTATGTGAAATAGGGTTGCTAGGTGGGCTTCCCTGAGAAAGAGGCATTTGAACAGACACTTGAAGGGAGTGAGAGCGGAGCCATGAGGGATGTTGCAGGAGTGGGAACAGTGGGCGGGGCTGCAGTGGCATGGCCTGGCCTCCTGGAGAAACAGCAGGAAGCCCCTCCAGCTGCTGAGTGAGCAGGGAGAGAGGCGGGGACGCAGTGAGGTGACAGGGAGCTCGCGGAGCCGGCAGGTAGAGCTTGGAGGACTCTCACCTGAAGCAGAGCGAGCAGCTGTGCCTGGTGAGGGCAGAGGGAGCGCATGAGCTCGTATTTTTGGAAGGGGTCCTCTGGCTGCTTCATTGAAACTTGAGTGCAGGGACCAAGGGTGAAAGCCAGGAGACCTGGGACTCTTGAAAAATGGAAAGATCTGGCAAAATTGGGCCCACCTTCTACCTGGACTCCATCAGCTGGAGCTTCGCCCTGATGGGCAGGCGAGCTCGTTTCCTCATTGAAATCACGCCCCTGGTCGCTCAGGGGCCTGGGCAGGAGAGCCTGGGACAGGTAGCGAGCAGCACAGTGGTTCTTAACCTTGAGCGTGAGAACCCCAGAGGCCTGTGAGGACAGGCTCTGGCCCCCCTGCAGTGACGGAGTCAGAGATGCTGTGGGTCTGAGAAGCTGCGGTCCTCCCCTCTGGGGCCACAAGCGGAGGAGCCCTGAAGGGGCGCAGTCTCCCCATAGCACCCCTGGCGCACGTACAGGTGAGGCTCTCCCAGGAGCTGGGAATGGCCTGAAGATGAATGCATTTTGATAGGGTTGGGGAGGCAATATGCCAACTCCTGCGGGCGGGTGTGGGGAGGCAGTGGAGTCAATCAGGAGGTGCTTTGAGGATTGGGACACTTCAGGGCTCCTAGGGGAGGCTGGAGGCACACTTGGCTTCTTTCTTGTTCTTGGCAAAAGCTGGCTCTTCTGGGTCAAGGTCAGCAAGCAACTGGGCAGGGAGGCTGAGCCTGGAGGAGGGCCCAGCAGGCCCAGCAGGAGACAGTGCTTGGGGGAATCCCAGGGAGAGACCACTCCCTGCAGGCCGCCCAAACCGCAGCCACCGCTTTATTTATTTCAATTAAGCTCCAGTCCTATGCAGCCCCAGGGCTCCCTCATCTGTGGGAGGAGCAGAAATCCCTTTCCGTCTGCTTCTCCAGAGCCCTGAGGGAGAGGACAGCAGCCCTACCGTCTGGCCTCCCAGTTACCCAGGGGCATGGGGCTAGAGAAGGTTCTTCAAGCTGTTCCAGGTGAAGTTTGGGAGTCAGGCCTCCGTTTCAGGAGCAGCTGTCTGAGAGCAGGATAAATAACTTTTTCATTTCCTAACAAAGAAAGTATTTCTCTGTACATCTGGTTTGCATTTTTCTTTAAGGTTCTGCCAGAAACAATTCTGAAAACAGAATGCAGCCCAAGATTGGAAGAATCTATCCATGCATCTGGAACTCTCCATCTGTTTGGCTGGTTCCCATACTAAGGTTTGAGGAATTCCTTCATGTGAATTTATCAAGCTTTAAAGATATTGCAGGCAGCCTCTGGTTTGCCAGTGGTTTCTCACCTTCAAGTGTTGCCCTCATCTCATGCCCTCTGTCTCCCTAGACACCCTGCTCCCCCCCCCCACATTGTAATCCAGCCCCCCCCACACACACATTGTAATCCAGCCCCCCCCCCCCCCCACACACACACACATTGTAATCCAGCTCACACACTCACAAGCCCAATACTGCTACACTCCTCTGTCAGACAGTGGCCGGCCTGTGTCAGTCATGAACAGAGCAAATGAGAGTCACAGAGTGCAGACCAATTACAATAGTTGTTAGTGATGGTTTCTGTGAAGCTGGCTTCTGTCTGTGGGCAAGAACCTGCTATCTTCCATTTCTCATCGACCAGCCGACGTGTGGTCCGCTGTGCATGATGTGCGTGGCTTGGGCCATGTACGTGGGCAATAAGGAGCCGTCTAATGCCTGTGCGATGAGGTGAGTTTCACTCCTTGCTTGCTGGGAGGTCAAACTGCAATGAACGTTTCTAAACACTCAAACTCTGTGTTGAGGTGGATGCGTAACAACCGGCTCCTGGCCCAGCACTGGTCTCTATCAGTGATAAGAGGAGTTAGGAGAAAGCCCCAGGGGCCTCGAGGCTGGTGACCCTGAGGAGTGAGACCTGAGAGATGAACAGAAGCCACAGGGGAGGCGGAGACATCAGTGTTTCTGGGAAAGGAACAGCATTGCCGAAGCCCGGAGGAGGGAAGGGTCTGTCTTGTCGAGGAGTGGAAAGTGTGTATGTCTGTGCGTGCAACCATGCATGTGTGTGCACGTGTGTGTGATATTAAGAACTGGGGGTTGGTCAGAATGGAATGCAGAGCAATGGGAGGGTCAAGGTTGGGGGAGTGGTCTGCTCCCATTTTCATGTTAAGAGTCTCTCTGGTTGAGGCTGTGGCACCCTTTGCAGTCAGGGTTTTGGGGGCAGGGATGGCACTAGCCAGCTCAGTGATTGGGTGAGCAATGCTACTGCCGCCGAGTGGATGGCTTTCACAATAGAAAGGAATTCTGCCCCAGTTCTGGAGGCCAGGGGACCAGAACCAAGGAGTCCGGGCGGCTGCTGCTGCTGAGGGCGGAGAGGGTCTGCTCCGCGCCTGGCCTGCTCCTGCGTGCGCTGGCGTCAGCCCCGCTCTCCTCAGCCTCACACGCTGCTCTCCTGTGTCCCAAGCTCCCTTTTCACTGGGGCACTGTCATATCACGAGGGCCCACCCTGATGACCCATACTACCTCCATGTCTACAGAGACCCAATTCCTTTTTAAAAATATGTATAAATTTAGTAAAACTTTGAAGACATTTAATAATTTATTGATGTCAGAAATACAAATTCTTAATATTAACTCTAGAAACCTGAGAAGTCCCAAGAATTCAGTTTCAAAGACTTTAGGTAGAATTCCTGTGAAGGTGCTGCTGCTACATTCTTTGTTAGACCGTCCTTGGAGCATTCCTCATGTCATTTCACCATGTCACCAGGCCCAGCGCCTTGGCGAACAGCTGGCAGTAGGACATGGAACTGTGGATGGAGGAGAGTCTCATATTCATGTTTATCTAAAAGGAGCAAATGCACCAGGGCTCCACTTAATGAAAGCAGCTCCTTTTACAGTCTTTGGAGCAATCACCTATCGAGTCCCATTTCCACGGTCAGAGAAGAGCCGCTGGAGGCCCAGCTGGGCCCACACCTGGTGAGTTGTGAGTGGAAATGGGTGCATGGCCGCAGGGCGCCCGCAGGACTGCAGGTGACATGTCTCAGAGGGGGCTGTGCTGTCCTGTTCTCTCTACCCCGGACACACTTGGCTGGTCATGGCAGGGAGAAATGGGTGAAACTGTTGAAACTCCTGTTAATTTTGTCCACAAAGAGGTTAAGATTGTTGCTGTAAAGCCAGACAGAAGTGACCTGCAGTCTGCTCCAAGCAGCCGTCAGCGTGGGTGAGGAAGCCAGGGAGCCCGCGTGGCGAGGGGTGTCTCCCAATGACCCAGGAGGTCGCGGGTCAGGCACAGGCCCGGGTTGGGGGCTCCATCCCTAGTAGGTGCCTGCAGGATGGATGCAGCCAATCAATGATTCTCTCTCATCACTGATGTTTCTATCTCTCTCTCCCTCTCCCTTCCTCTCTGAAATCAATAAAAACATATTAGAGGGAGAAGGAGGGGGAGGAGGAGCGGGAGGAGAAGGAGGGGGAGGGGGAGGAGAGGGAGGAGGAGGAGCAGGAGAGGGAGAGGAGAGGGATGTTAACATAAAAAAGAATTCAGACCTGTAAAGAATTTTTGTGAATTTATTTGAGCCAGATTGTCGACATATGCTGGGAAACAGAACCTCAATGAATTGAGATAATGCTCCGGAGAATGGAGGATTACATCTGTATTTATACATTGCAATCAAAGGAAAGGGACCAAGGTGAGTTACATGAAATTCAGTGGTGATAGATTAAGGAGGTGGGAGAAAGCAAAGTGGGGAAACCTCTGGGATAGGGTAAAAAGTGAAATGATGGGCATGTGCTTCTCTTACACAGATGGGTACACGATAGTTGAACATAATTAACAGTTGGCAATTAACTTGATAACAATAACAATGAGGGGATGTCCTGGTGCCATTTGTTGTGCCCTGAGGGGTGGGGGTGGGGGGGGGAAAGGAAGTTACAAGTTACCCAGACATCTTGCAGATATATTATCTTAGAGGCAAAAAGGCAAATGGGCTCAGCAAAGATCTAAGTTGATCTTTGTCAGGGAAAATATCGGCCTAGGACAGTAGTCACCACCATAACCTGTTTGTTGTTAAATATTTAATTTTCAGACCATCCTTTGTGGTGACTTTAGGTCTCTGAGTTTGCAAGACCACCACGCAGCCTCCCCTGAGCTTCTCAGGTCAGCATGTGGCCCCTTTTGTCCACAGGGAGAAGGAGGGGGAGGAGAAGGGGAAGAGAGGGAGGACGAGGGGGAGGAGGAAGGAAAGCCAGTTTCCAGCAAGGCCTGTGCTGCCCTGGGGGACCGGTTCCGGCCTCCTGGTGGCCTTCCTCCCTGCAGGGCCCCCTGAAAGGCCCCACACCACCAAGACTCCCAGGGACTCCGTGGTTTGGAGCATCTCCTGCGCCACCAGCTCCACAGCAGCCGCGTGGCTGTTCCTGGTGGCCAGGGAGCTGGCCCTGCGGCCTCGGGCACGGACCTCGGGCAGTGGGTGCAGGACCTCAAGCCTCTGCGGGTCTGATCTCTACAGGTCTGACCTCTGCTGGTCAGGCCGGCCAGCGCAGCGCCTCCCAAAGTGGGGCCACTTGGCCAAGACCCTGTTCCTAACTCAGTGCCCTTCACAGGCCCTGGGGTTAGAATGTCAACATTTTTGGAGGAACACAGCCCAGCCCAGAGCAGCTGAGCGGGCCTGTGCGGGCGGGCCAGCAGCTATGGCAGTGATGGTGAACCTTTTGAGCTCGGCGTGTCAGCATTCTGAAAAACCCTAACTTAACTCTGGTGCCGTGTCACATATAGAAATTTTTTAATATTTGCAACCATAGTAAAACAAAGACTTATATTTTTGATATTTATTTTATATATTTAAATGCCATTTAACAAAGAAAAATCAACCAAAAAAATGAGTTCGCGTGTCACCCCTGACACGCGTGTCATAGGTTCGCCATCACTGAGCTAGGGGGTGGGTCCCGGACGGTTTAAAGTGGGTGCCGGCCTCAGCAGGTTGGTGTTGGAGTGGAGTGGCCCGAGGGCAGGGGAGGGCTCGCAGCTGCTTCTCAGGCCTGAGGTGAGACCCGGTCCCCTGCACCAGGCTGTGCCTCGGGCCCTCGCCAGGGGCCTGCAGCTGGCAGAGCGGCAGGAACTGATCCCCGTCCTGGCAGGAGAGTCCATACCCCGCGCGCTTCCTTCCCACGGGGCCAGGCTCTCCCCCGGGACCGCTGGCAACGAGGAAAGCAGACTCACTGCAAATACCAGGTGAATGTGTTTCCTTATTGCTGAATTAACAATGTTTTGAATCACGTGGGGTCAGATAAAAGATGGCGAAAACACCCCGCTGCTCCTTCCCACCTTCCCCTGTGGTGAGTGGGACATTCAGGGTACACGTGTGGCTCGCATTCTGTCCACTGTAGGTGGTGGACGCGCTGCTTAGAGGCTGGTTCCTGAAGACTCGGTTCAGCTCCTTCCTCCTTCTGGAAGTTTCCACCATCCCAGCTGAAGAAGTGCTCCCAGAGACATGCTTTTGCAAAAATCATCTGCATGTCACTCCCGATCATCGCTGGGCTCCACGCCCTGGGCCCTGGCAATTCTCCACTAGCTCCAGAGGCCCTCGGTGGCCACTGTCCCCCTCGCCACCGCCCTCCCTCCGCCCCCCAGGAGCCTCCCTCCACTGAGCCAGTTGCTGTGTCTTGAGTGACCCGGCCAGGCAGGGCTCTCTGTGGTGTGGCTGCCCAGGGTGGTGAGGGCTGTCCAGAGCGGGTAGGACCTGGTTCTCGGGGCCCCGGTGCCTGAGCGTGGGGAACCTCTGAGAGCAGCGCGCAGGCCCAAAGAGCATCACTCCCGGGACTCCAGGAGGAAGGCGTGGCCCCTGAAAGAATGGGTGGCCCCCGAGGAAGGACCCCATGGGCCTTCAGCCTTCGGATTCACCCTTGGGGCCAGCACTGGGCCAGAGTTTCTTAAGGGTGCAGGTCATTGCTTTCAAAGGTCAGGGCAAGCCGGCTGCCCGCTCTCCTGTTGTGCCCTTTTCTGTGGCCAGAGAGTTGTGAAGAGACCCGGCCATCTGATGTCTCCTCAGTCCCTTTCCTCCTCCCTCCCCGGGCGTGGCAGGCCGAGCCACCCTGGGCACTGGGAAGAGCCCTGGGTCCTCTGGCCCTGGCGCCCCCTGGCTGTGGGGGGCGGAGCTGAGACACGCCTGCCTGAGGAGTCCTGCAGGTGGGGTTCTCTGAACAGGGACTCTGAGATGCAGTTTGGGTGTGAGATGTTAATTAGGAATCCAGTCCTGGGAGAGGAAGAGGGGAGCAGAGCTGGGTAGAGGGAGGAGGCAAGTGGCAAAGCTTCCCTTTCCCTCAAGCCCGCAGGGACCCTTGGAGCAAGCTGTGGGAGCACCGCCTGTGCCACCTGGTGGCTGCAGTGCCCTGGCCTGGGAGAGCCTGGCCTCTGCCGCGAAGGCCACTGCTGGCCGCACTCGCACAAGCCCCTTGTGGAGGGCGATCTCGGGTCTACCACAGATTTACACAAGGATTTGGACGCAAGGAATTTACTTGGGAGGTGACCACAGGGGCGCGATGTGGAGTGGGAAGTGAGCAGGGAAGGGAGGAAAGTCAATACAGGTGAGTTAACAATCAGGTTACTGCCGGACACCTGGCTCGGGTCCTCTGGGGACCTGTGGGACACTGCCCATGACGCTGAGGGGCGAGGAGCTGGACCCTCCCGGGGAAGGCCTGAGGGAGGCGGAGCCTCGGGGCTCTGTGTGCAGGGGGCTCGGGCAGGGCACTGCCCTGAAGACAAGGAGGCCGCGCCACCCAGGAAGTAGGGCTCTCTGGGCGACACTGCCCGGTTTCCCAGCTTCGAGGGGGGCCCTCGCCTGCCTCAGCCAGCAATTCCTGTTGCCATTGGTCCTTGGGAATAACCTATCGTCTTCAGAGCCTTGGGAGACGAGACTTGAAAGCGTGGAAGGCAGACATGGAGTCTCACTTGGTCTGGAATCCCCAGCCTTAGCCACAGTGCTTATGGCTGTTAAGAATCCTAAAGAAGAGCCACCAGGCGGGGGAAGGGCACAGAGGAGCGAGCCCCGAGGATGTTCTTCAAGCACCATGGTCACTAGGGCTGCGTCAGCTCCTTCAGCGAAGCCCCTGGAGTGTCAAGTCCGAAGTCAAGCCAACATGAAACCATCTTCCGTCCTAATGACAGCCTCGTTAATCAGCAGCTACCATGGATGTCCGACATGCCACTCTCTCACTCAGTCCTGTCACCCAGGACGCCAGCATGATTAATCTCAACACCCATATTTAATATGTCACCCCCATATTAAAGAGGGCGGATGAGGCACAGAAGAGCTGATAAACTTGCCCAAGGCTGGGCAGCTAGGAAGCGGCAGCAGTGGGACTTGAACCCAGGCCTACCTGCATCAAAGCCAGGGTCCAGCCCTCGAAAGAGGTTCTCTTAGCAAGAGGCTCATGTCTCCAGAACTTAGTCCAGTTTCCCAATCCCGTCAGCTCAGCTTGTCCAGGGATCAGAAGCTGAGGCTGGTGAGAGCCATGGTGCTCACTGACCAGGACTAGGCCACTGTGGTTGCAGGGCCTAAGGTGCTCACGAGCCTGGCAGACTTGCCGGTGCTCGGCTTGTCAGCACCTTTCCTCAGGAGAATTCCTTAGACTCAGGAGGAGATGGGGGGCCTTGGTGTCCTCACAGAGCCCCCACATTCTGTCCCATGTCCTCCTCAGCTCCTGCCGTTTGCCCTGCAATTGCCCCACAGGACGTACAAGACTCCTTTCTAACCCCCACAGTTCACCCCAAAACCCGAGCCTGCGGTTTGTCAGCGCCCCTCCTCCCGAAGCCTACAGCAAGGCAGCCAGCCTGGTCACAAGGAGGGCAGTGAAGGTAAGATGAAGTCAAGCACGCCCCATAAATGGTTCATTTTTACGGGGCCATTAGCACACTAATCTTCTGAGGGGCTCCTCCAGGCCTCTGTGCCCAAGATTCATGGCCAGCTCCCAGGAAGTGGGCCAAGATGGGGAAATTCATAGCTCTTCCTTTGTTCGGTTTCTGTAATTTGTGAAATGTGTGCTTTGGGGCCTGAGATACTGTCTGGCGAGTAAGGAAGACATGGTGACTAAGCCAAGCAGTGCTGTGGTATAGAGATTAAGGCAGTAAGTATCCTGGGGAAGAGAAGGACCAGGGCGTAGGTGCCAGGAGTCAAGCAGGATTTGGGGGAGAACCTACTGTCTTCGTGTTCCTTCAAGGAGCTGCCAGGTCTGACCAACACTCAAGGCACACCATGTGGGCATGGACCCAGGAAAGTGAATGGAGGAGAATAGTAGAGAAAAAGGGAGCAAAAGTGATATTCATTGAGCATTTACTATGCCGAGACCTTCTCATTCATGCCTTCTCAACCCTATAACAGTGCTGTGAAGTATTAGCAGCAGTGGTAGGAGGAGTGGCAGCAGTAATAGTACATGTAGTAGTGGTGCTGGCAGTTGTCATAGTAGCAGTGAGAGGAGCAGTGAGACAAGCAGTGAGAGGAGCAGTGAGAGGATCAATCAGAGGAGCAGGATCTTTGGGTCAGGAGAGAGGGGCATTGACTCAGCCTAGGCTACTTCCTGCTGAGAAGGGTCGACGGACGATTCATTTTTATCCTCCCTGTGCTCTCCGTGAGGGATACAAATTTCTGATTAGGGTTTCTCAATGGTATTTAAAGGTTGATATATGTATCTTTGGAGAAGAAGAATATGGTTAATTTGCATTTGAGTTGTGGTATGAATAGTTTTTTGGAGGAATTGTGTGAAGAGTTTAAAAGCATAGGGTCTGATGGATAGAAATAGAAGGAGTAGTATGAGAGGCATTAAGAAAGGCAGGATAAAGGTTATCCATGAGGAAGGTTGTAGCCAAGATTCAGCTGCTCATTGTCTGATTAAGGAGGCTTTATCAATTAATTTCTTGACTTCGTCTCTAACTATGCCAGATTGGTTGGCCTAAAAACAACATTCTTCCCCAAGGAATAGACAAAGTCCCCCTTTTCTGCTGTGAGGAAGTCAAGGCCTCTTCGATTTGAAGGGTGACTGCTGCTGAGGAATCTATTTGGTCTTGTACCGCAACAATACTTTTGGCAACATCCTCTCAGCTAGCTGAAAGGTCTTGGATAGGATTTGATAGTAGGAAAGAGAGGTTGTTATTCCTCCTATTCCAGTGCCTAGGCCTGTGGCTATCCCTAGGCCAGTGACAAGGGGAAGGAGGACAATCCCTCTCTTAGTATGAGAATGAGCTGTGAGAGGAACTGTGCTTAAAGGAGTGATTATTAGGGGCAATGTTTATTTCAGGGGCAAGATAGACTAGGATGCAAGTTCCCATCCAGTTGGCTGGGAAGCAAAGATAGGTATTGGTTCCGCATAGGAAGAAAATTCCTTGATTTTCTAAGCAGAAGGTATTTTCTATAGTGAAGAGGTAAGTAAGCTTGTTGTTTTCATTTTTCCAAATACGTAGAGGGAAATCCAGATAAGGTTGCTCCTCTAAGGAGTTGAAAAGGGATGGGGGATTGACCTGTGTAGTTCCAAAGGTGGTGTTTTCAAAAAATATATACTTCCTTTTGGTCTCCACCCAAACTTTAGAATGTGCAAGACCACGGGAAGGGAGTGCCAGCATTGAGATTGAGCTTGTGAAGAGCGAGGGAAGTAGCTGATGCAGGAAGAGGAAGGAGGTTGAGCTTGACAGAATTGGGAGACTGATGCTGTGGGGAAGGTCGCTGAGATGAAGGGCCAGGCTGAGAATCGAACGGGTCATAAAAAAGGGGCTGTGTGTGTGACTGTATAGCTATCCCAGTCAGAGGAAGGTGTAAGGTTAAGAGTAAAAATTGCATAAGTGGTTACTAAGGTGTCCTAAACTTTTTCCTGTAGGTTGTGTCTTGTTGATGCAGAGAGGAGCTTGATAGGTTAGGACGGTGTTAGTCTTTCCTGGTCCTAGGATGGGGATTCTCTTAATGAGTGTTGGGTTATGTTATATAAATATGACTGGAGTAATTGGATAGCCCTGCCCGTGAGAATACCTTGTGTCAGTTGGATGATTTTAAAGTCATAAAGTTCCTTGAGGTGCATGAGTCGGAATGGGGACCCTCCATGTATTGTATAGGGGAAGGATAGACTGCAGTTGGCCCATGCATGCAAGGAGGTTGGGGCCGCTGTATAGCTGGTTGATGAGAGGGGAAGACAGAACTAACAGTCTTGCTCGAGAGTGGGGTTGGTGGAGTTGAGGAGGTGATGCATCAAGTTGAGGGTTTGGGAGAGGTGGTGAGGACTTAGGAGATGGTTAAGAGGTATGGAGTAGGTCGGTGTACACAGTAAGAGGAGGAGGTGAAAGAAGGTTGATAGATAAACCATTTAGGACAGGGGTGGGCAACCTTTTTGTGAGTGCGTGCCAAAACCAGCAAAATCTCTGGCTCAAAATTCTTCTGCATGCCAACCCTAATTTTTTGGGAACATGTTACACCTACTTGATATCTCTTAAGGTGTACGTATGTGAAGAACCTTGAAGAAATAATAAAATTCATTCGAGCGACAAAAACACAGTATATGATGATGAAAAATACATTTATTTTTTAATGTATACATGTACACTGATAGTCCGACAGAAAACTTTATGACTACGTTTGACATTATCAGTGGGACTTTTGCTGCTGCATCACTGATAACAGAGATTTTACATCAGGCTTATATTTCGTGACCTTCAGAGAGATGCACGAGCTACTACTTTCATCCGTCAGGCTACTCCTATTACGAGACTTAACAAAAGTCATCACTGAGAACAAAGATTCACAAGCACAGGGGTCCTCAAACTATGGCTCGCGCGCCACATGTGGCCCGCGAAAACATTTATCCGGCCCACTGGGTGTTTTTGCCGCCACTGCCTGTTGCTTAGCAGCCGACTCATCCTGGGCCCGCAGTGCGCATGTGTGGAATGTGTGCCACACTCTCCGACTCCCCTCCTTCTCTCTGTCTCTCGACTCCTCCTCTCAGTCTCGGGTGTGATCGGACGAGTCACGAGCTTGCCTGTGCAGAGCCTGCTGCTGCCTGAGGACCGAGGTAAGAACAAGTTAGGGCCCTAACCGGTTTGGCTCAGTGGATAGAGCGTCGGCCTGCGGACTCAAGGGTCCCAGGTTCGATTCTGGTCAAGGGCATGTACCTTGGTTGTGGACACATCCCCAATAGGGTGTGTGCAGGAGGCAGCTGATCAATGTTTCTCTCTCATCGATGTTTCTAACTCTCTATCCCTCTCCCTTCCTCTATGTAAAAAATCAATAAAATATATTTAAAAAAAAAGAACAAGTTAAGATTTATTTTTTTTTAAGTTAGGAGGTCTATTTTTTTATTTATTTGCAGTTAGTAGGGCCTTTTTTTAAAGTTTGGTTTTTTTACTTCAAAATAAGATATGTGCAGAGTGCATAGGAATTTGTTCATAGTTTTTTTTTAAACTATAGTCCGGCCCTCCAGCAGTCTGAGGGACAGTGAATTGGCCCCCTGTTTAAAAAGTTTGAGGACCCCTGCACAAGCATATGTGGATGAAACCAAAACACTGGTCGGATCTAGGAAGGCAGGGAGAATTAAGGCAGAGGCATAGAAATTGCTCTTCCCCTCTCTCGTCAATCCATGTCTATAGACTTTAAGATAACTTGTTATGTAAAATTATTTATTTATCTAAAAAGCACCTACACTGAATTTATATGAAAAATAAAAAAGTCGATATTAAGAAAAAAATTGTAAATGGAAGATTATAAGAGAGGGTTTCGCGTGCCAGCAAAATTACTGGTGTGCCATGTTCGGCACATGTGCCGGGGTTGCCCACCCCTGTTCTAGGTTTAAGTCCCCCAGGCTACTCGATGTTTGTTTGACTGTGACAGTAGCCAAACCTAGAGCTCAGGCAGGTGATGTCAGAATGATAACCGAGAAAGGCAGGGCCAGGCATTGCCTTTTGTCAACTGCCCTCCCCCACCCCTCCAAGAAGGAAAAGCAGACCATGGATCCCCCTGCCCATGCCCCATTAGAGAGCTTGGAGTGGGCAATGAGCTCAGACGGCCCTCTCATTACCAGGCTGAGAGCCTGCTTTTAACTGGAAGCAAAACAAAACAAACACCTCCCCCCCCCGCCTTTTCGTTTCAACTGGTGAAATATTTTTCTTAATTTTTTTTTTTAAATCTTCACCAGAGGACATACTTACATGTTTAGAGAGAGGAAGGGAGAGAGAGAAACATCGATCAATTGCCTTGCATATGTGCCCTGACCAGGTGTGTGTGGGAATCGAACTGGCAGCCTTTGGGTGCCCTGGACGGTGCTCAGCCAACGGAGCCACTCCAGCCGGGCGGTGAGTTTCTTTTTTCTTTTTCTTTTTTAATTAAATCTTTATTGTTCAGATTATTACATTTGTTCCTCTTCCCCCCCCCCCCATAACTCCCCTCCTCCCAGTTCCCGCCCCACCCTCCGCCCTCACTCCCCACCCACTGTCCTCATCCATAGGTGCACGATTTTTGTCCAGTCTCTTCAAAGGCGGTGAATTTCTTTGTATCTACTTCAGTAACACAAATTCTGCCACCATATTTTCCCTAAATATCTGTCTTCTGTGTAATTTTTATGTCATGCTGTCAAGACTGCTGCTTGAGATACTTTGGTGAATAAATTACTCTCCACTCCACTTCTGCAAAAGAATCACACTGTCTGATGTGAAAATTATATGCACTTAGAGATGTGCTAATGCGACAATGATTTGAGAAGTGGAGAAAGATGGGTAGCCGTGGACTCGAGGTGCTTTAGTCATTTGCACCGGGCACCAGGTGACTCTGGGGAGCGAGACCTTGCCAACTCTTTTGCCCCAAAGTGGTTTTTAGTTTCAAAAGCCATTGACTTTTAAAAATCTGATGGGGGCATTTCTAATGCAAAATGTGACCTTTTGCAAACATGAAGTGGCTGGCATGACTAGTGGAGATCGGCATGGCATTAGGGAGTCCTCAGTCATTCATTCATGCACACATTCAACCACTGTTGATGCAACACCCAGTGAGAGGTATTCCCGGAGAATTGGCAGATGGTGTGTCTGCCCTCTTGGAGTTGCCAGAACTTAAGACAGTGAAGGTCTATTAGCAAAGAACACTTGGGATCTGCTCTAGAGGGACAATTACTACTCAAGGTGTTATCCACGTGGAACTGTCAGGAGTTCAAAACCTCAGGCCCTGTTCCACCCAGACCTGGTGAACCAGGAGTTGCATGTTAATAAGATCCTCTGTTGAGTCGTATTCATGTTCACCTGCGGCTACTCCTTAGAATCGTCTGGGGAGCTTACGAACATTCTGAGGCCCAGAGGGCACTCCAAGCCAATTTAATCTGAGCCTCTGGAGGTGGGGCTCAGGCATCTGTAGCAACCGCTGACCTAGATGACCTGTCAGGGTTTCTGGTGGAATCCAGGAATCTGTGTGTCAAGCCACCAGATGGCAGCTGGTATGTAAGCGCTCCGAGCCCCGAGGGAGGGCGTTGGGGAGCTCGGCGGCCAGAGGAAGGAGAGGGATGGGGCAAGGAGAACCCAGTCCAGGGGCCTGGGGATGAGGGAGTCCTGAGCCTCAGAGCTTTCTTTTCTAAACATTTAATATTGACCTAATTTAGACTTACAGATAAGTCACAGAATATACGCTTCACCCAGACTTCCCAACTCAATTATCACAATTTCTCTGTCTCTCTCCACATACATGTTACATAACATGTACACACATATGCACATGTGTATTTCCCCTTCTCCAAACCATTCAGAGGAGTTGTGAACAAGATTCCCTTTTAAATTAGCATGTATTTTATACAAACAAAGATATTTTCTTATACAGCCACAGTGCAAGGATCAAAATCAGGCAGTTAACATTGATACAACACTGCTATCTAATCTGCAGACCTTACGAAGATCTCACCAATAATCTCAATACTGTTTTTTATAATAAAGGAAGCTCCCAAATCATGTGTTGCATTCAGTTCTCATGTCTTTTTGGTCTTTATTTTTTTTTAAAAAAATTTTTACTGATTTCAGAGAGGAAGGGAGAGGGAGAGATAGAAACACCAATGATAAGAGAGAATCATTGATCGGTTGCCTCCTGCACACAACACACTGGGGATCTAGCTGGAAACCCAGGCTTGTGCCCTGACCAGGGATTGAGCCGTGACCTCCTGTTCATAGGTCAATGCCCCACCGCTGAGCCAGGCACCGGGCCCTCTTTGTCTTTACCTGGAACCGGTCCTCAGTCGTTCTCTGTGTTTCATGACGCTGACAGTTCTGACGGTGTAAGTGCTCCTCAGTGGGTTTGTCTGGTGTCTCCGCATGAGTGGACTCAGGTTATGCAGCTGTGGCTGGGGTCACAGAGCGAGATTAGGTCCTTCCCAGAGCACTTTGCCCCCCGGTGACGTTGGCCTTGGTCACCTGGTTGAGATGCTCTTCACAGGCCCCTCCACAGTGAGGTTCGGCCTCCCCTTCAGCAATCAGTTCTGCGTGACAGGTGCCCGGGGACTGTGCACATATTATGTTCGTCCTCAAACTTTCACCTGCCTGTCCTCATCCATGTTGGTCCCTGACAGACCCAGTTATTATGATGGTCATCAAGTGATCATTTTTTAATTTCATCCCTTTCCGCTTTCCCTTTTTATTTATTTGCATAAATTCACAGATTATTAGTCTATTCCATTTGTTGTACTTGTGTACTATTTCATGTCCCAGTGATCCCAGCCACCTGGCTTGGGAGCCCAGCCACCGGCCCCTGGTCTGGGACATATCCCCAGCGTCTGGGCTTCCGTCCTTGCTGGGACAGTGCGGTTCCCAGGCTGAGAGCTCCCCTTGGGCCACTGACCTGTGGGGGCGGACACTGCATGGGCAGCCCCCACAGGTTAACACTGACCTGACTGGACAAATCACTGGACAGGAGAACTTCAATGCACGTCTTTGGTGAGACGGTGGCCACTGGATTTCTAGAACGCAGAAGGTGCCGCATGCGACTTTCAACAATGGACGTCTTCCCACACAGCGCGCAGGAGTGAAATTTGGGGGGATTCAGTTCTGTTTAAAAATACAATGGTCTTGTCTACACCTAACTCCATAACATTGTTAAAGCAAGTTTCATTTATGGACTCTTTTCATAAATTCTCATAAGATTTTAAGTTACTTCCCATAGAAACAGCAACTTTTATTGCCATTTCAGTTTTTCAAATGAGTCCTCTTTTAACAAATAACAATGTTGTTAAAATGGGCTCTAAAAATGTATTCAGATAAAGAGAGAGAGAGAGAGAGAGAGAGAGAGAGAGAGAGAGAGAGAGAGAGAGAGGTCTTAGTCACTGCATAGTTTTCTTGATTCCAGAACTTTCCCAAGGATGATTTCACTCCAGGGGACATATGACAAAGCCTGAGACTTTTCTTTGTTGCCACAAGAGAATGGGGAGGGGGGGGGGTGTTACTAGGTAGAGACTGGATGCTGCTGAACATCCTACATGCAGGACAGCTGGCTAATCTCTGGGTTAGCACCCCTGGGATATTTTCTATCAGCTCTGTAACCAATTCGCTGCTTTAAATTTTCTTTTTCTTTTTCTAAAAAAATCTTTCTTGTTGAATGGCCATCTTGTATTACAGATCCCCCTTTTTACCACCCATTGCCCCTCCACCTGATTCCCCCCCCCCCCCCCCCCAGGCCTTCACCACCCTATTGCCTGTGTCCATAGGTAATGCCTATATGCACATGAGCTCTTTGGTTAATCTCTTCCTGCCCCACTACCTCCCCTTCCCTCTGAGATTCATCAGTCTATGTTTCCATGCCTCTGGTTCTATTTTAGCCATCAGTTTATTTTGTTCATTAGATTACTTGTTCATTTATTTTGATCTTTAGATTCAATTGTTGATAGATATGTATTTATTGCCTTCTTCTTCTTCTCCTTCTCCTCCTCCTCCTTTTTCTTCTCCTCCTCCTCCTTTTCTTCTTCTTCTTCTTCTTCTTCTTCTTCTTCTTCTTCTTCTTCTTCTTCTTCTTCTTCTTCTTCTTCTTCTTCTTCTTCAGGAAACCTACTACACAAGGCCACTTGTGTAGGGCCCAGTGGTTCTGCCTCCCCAGTCCTGAGCTGGGCACTCTAGCTGTACCCCTGTGTGGATTGTGTGTATAGTCTTGTAGTTGAGTCTTGATTGCTGTTGGCAACACTGGCAGGAGTTGACCTCCATGCCAATTGGCTGTGGGGACCAGCTGTGACTATAGTGGAAGAGCTGCTGTGCAGGAGACACCCCTTTGGTGCTCACTGAGTCAGCCCCTTGAGTGTGTCACTTGTGGATGTGTAGAGTTGTAATCTGGTATAGTCTGAAGCTATCCATCAGGTGCACTGGCTCTGAGACCTCCTAGGAGGTGCAAAGTCAGCCACTGCCTGGGTCACCCAGCAGGAGTTACAGAGCAATCTGCAGATGGCTGCTACTTGTGTTGGGCTTGGAAGTGCCCAGGCGAGATCAACCTGTGAAGCAAAGCAGGCTGCTGCTAGTGCTAGGTTTTGCTAATGCCAGCTGCTGCTTGTTTGAGATATTTTAGGGAAGTTTGAAGCTTGAGCCAGGACAGGCCATTCATATGGAAAAGTTGCTGCAAACAGCTTGGGTGGGGCTACAAATTGGATCAGGTGGGGTCACAGGGAATCAGCAGGGCAGAGCGTACAGTGTGAGCCAGGTTGATGGAGACTCAGATATGGCTACCAATCAGTTCTGCAATGGGGGAGGTCTCAGAAGAGAAACAAGGACCCCTGTGAGCACCCCTGTCTTGGAGAATGCCCATGAGTTCTAGCTCAGATACCAGACAATCCAGTTCCTCCCCATACGTCCCTGGATCCCTGAAAGCCCCAGCTCCGGGGGAGTGGGACTGTTTAAGTTTATGTGCAGGCCCTTTAAGAGGAAGTGCCTGGATCTCCAGTAGCTTTCCTTTCACTCAGCCATAGTACCCTCTGGTTTTTATAGCCTGAAGTTACATAGGCTTCTCTGATCAACCCATTCCAGGCCTCCACCCTCCTAGCAGTCTCAAGGTGGTGTTTTCTTCTTTGCTTCTCTGGTTGTAGGACTTCCATTCCACCAGATTTCAGGTGGTTCTGAATGATGGTTGTCCTGTACTTTAGTTGTAATTGTGATGTGGTTGTGGGAGGTGGCGTGTACTGGCATTTACCTACACTGCCATGTGGTTCTCCCTCCTAAATTTTCTCCGATGTAAATAGCCAAAGTGGTTTTTGTTTTCATGAGTGAGAGAAGAGAAAGTCATCTGGGACTGCAGGAGGTACCACATGTGGAGAGTGAGGCCTAGAACAGCTCACAGGGAGGAAAGCCAAGTTGAGAGAGAAAGAAAAAGACAAAGAAAGATTGTGTCCTGACAATGCTTGAGTTCCTGGACACAGCTATGTCTGAAGGCCCTGGGCTTGTCATATGTGTTAGGTCAGTGGTCGGCAAACTCATTAGTCAACAGAGCCAAATATCAACAGTACAAGGATTGAAATTTCTTTTAAGAGCCAAATCTTTTAAACTTAATAGGTAGGTACATTGTTATTAACTTAATTAAGGTACTCCTAAGCTGGCCTTTGCTAAAAATGTCCTCAATCTGATTGAGGTACGTTTACTGAGCTCAACCCCTTCCAGCTCTCCCATCCTCAACTCCTGCATGAATCGCGTGTGCGCACCTCCATCCCCACCCCCACCACCCCCGCGCTGCGTACCGGTGGCCCACCTGCGCCGCATCTCCCATCACCCAACCAACCGACACCCCCACTTCTTCTAATGCCACTTCTTCAAAATAGACTTTCCCAGGCCGAAAACCGACTTCTGTGTATGGGCCACGAAGTTTCAATCGCACTGTATGTGCTCGTCCGCATGTGGTATTTTGTGGAAGAGCCACACTCAAGGGGCCAAAGAGCCGCATGTGGCTCTCGAGCTGCAGTTTGCCAACCACTGATTCTCACTTTGTCCCCTTTTTGTTGTTGTTGAGCCGGTTTGAATTGGGTTCATGTCACTGCAGCTGAGAGTCTTAATCATAGCCAGCAGTCTATGTCCGGTTGCTGGGGAACAAATAGGGAGAAAGAATAGAGCAGTATGGCATGATGGAGAAAGTTCTAGAATGAGGAGAGAGCCCTGGTTGTCATCCCACCTCTGTCACCATCTATGGGTTTGCCTTGGTGACTGTTGCTTTGCCCCTTCAGAAAGAAGTCCTCAGCTTCTAAAAATAAGTGGGTAAGTGCCTGGTCTCTGGGGTTAGCAACCTGGATTCTAGCCCCCAAATCTTCTACTTTCAGGTATGACTTTGGACAGACCCAAGTTAAATCCCAGCTTCTCAGTGTGTGAAAAGGGTTTTAGAGATGTTGGGAGGACAGAATGAGGTCATGCATGTCTAGCATACAGCACTCTACTATATGTTAGACGGCACTCCCACAAAAATGGGAGCTATATTACCCAGACGTACTATGTGCCAAAAAACGAGCTGTGGTGAGGCTGCCAGTGTGGTCTGTGATTATTATGAAGGCCACTGTGATGCTGGCAGTGATGCTATGCTGACTACTTGGTAGAGAGCCAGACATGAGAGATATCACGGGGAGATTAGTGCTCTTGGCAGAGGAGCGGGGAGGGGAGTCTCTGTTGCCTGGCTCCTCTGAGCTAAACAACATGGCCTCTGGGCCCCTTCACACCACGGGTCACCATCTCCATGGCTGAGAGTACTTCTAAAAGCTGGACAATGAGAGTTACATCAATTAGGTTTTTGTTTTGTCTCCATGGTATTTTGCAGTTAGTTTGATTCTTTCGCATAGATTTGGCCACATAAAATAATCTTAGAGAGGAGAACATCTTGGCCACAAGGACAGCATTGGGCATCAGACCAAGTTGCCCGTGAGTCCTTCTCCTGTCAGTACCAGCCAGGGGACTTGGGGGGGTGACCCATGCTGAGCCTCAGTTTCTTCTTCCGAAAAATAGGAGATCATGGTTCTGAATTCCCTGTCTTGAGAGACTGTACATACAGTTGGGATATAATGAACTTTCAAAAATGGGAGCTATTACTATTGTAGTGAACGACAGTAAGAAATGGCAGAATTGCATCTTGGGTTTATATTGCCCATTCTGGAAAAAAATCCACCTCTCAGACTGCCAATGGCATAAGCACAGTCCAACAGAAGGAACAGAAGTTACTCCCATGAGGTAGCATATTCCATCATGAGATAAAATTTTGCTTTTCATCTGAACAGCCTTCTTATTAAAATTATAAGATTGGTGATGCAAACCATATGATTAATCTCTTCACATAAAAAGGTTCAAATACTATAATCCATGCATGAAGATGTTTGAAATGGTATCATTTTATCATCCAAATTAGCTTTGTGAGTTCCTTGCAGAAACCCAAAGAAAAAAGATCTCTTTTTTCATGCCACAGAGATCAGCAGAAAACATAAATATCTTCAAAAGTTGAATGAAGCTCCATTGTGAATAGGAAATAGTATGGGCAATAAATAAATGTTAAACCAATTTCATAAAAACAATAAAGGTAACTGGCAGAAACACTGACCTGGTCATAAATACACTTACAGTTGTCTTAAACATCGTGGCATATCCTGTTTAGTTGATTCACGGCCAGAGCTGCTGCATTGGAAGCTATTGCACCCTGTACTATATGTCATTGTCTTGTTAACAGTTCTGGAGATGGGATGAGCTCTGGTGTTCAGTTAGAGGGTTGGCTAACGACGCTTGGAACTGTGGGACAATGGCCACTCTCCGCACTGGTATATGCTTTATTCATTCTCCTGGGAAACTCCTTGCCCAGCAAAGCAATACATAGAACGTGCAAAAGTCATGCTTTGGAAATAGTCCTTCAAACCTGGATTGCATGGCTAATTGCATTGTTTCACCCAGATTTCACTAGCACTTGTGCACTGTGCTCTTGTGAGCACTGGGCAGCCCGATGATTACCTTGGTTTCCTCCTGATTATGTCTCTCTAGCTTGCCGTTCACCATGGCTAGACCACTCCAGAGGGCAAATATCTATGATTTGGTAACTCGGTTCCCACTTGCATGATATCTCTGATTGATTGGTTGTGTCTACCAGACTGCTTATGTGGAGAAGGATTCTGCTGCCTTGTGTGGGCTCAGTGGGGAATAGTGCTGTGGTTGATTAGTGCTGTCTGCCACAGGTATAGGAGTAGTGGGGTGCATGCCATCTATTTGCAGTCCTGGCCTACTAGGTAATCTGATAATGCACTCAGATGTGACAGGAGGGTATCGTATGGTCTGCCAACAAACCTCTGATGTTTATTTCCTGTTGCACTAGTGCAGAGTAGAGACTGGAATGGTTGCAGGATTGGGGTTATATAAGGGCCCTCTTAAGCATTAGGTGAGGTGCTAGCCCCTTGTTCTCCCCTAAAGTATTATGCAGGCCCAGCTGCCAGGTCCACAGTGGCTCCTACTAGGAAATCTCAAGCTTGTCTTCACTACAACCTCATACAATGGTCACTGAAGAGCAGCGAGATGGTGAGGCCAATTGCAAGGATTAGATAGTAGTTAGTGACTTTAAAGATCCTGAAATGTATGGCTCCAGATATAGAAGAGGGGGTTGCAGAGAAGAGCTACTATGACAGGCATTTTATTCATTACTTCATTTACCCCTTTTAAGGACTCTATGAGTTAGGGTTCCTCAGCCTCCAGTTTTCAGGCATAGAAATGGGAGCTCAGAGAGGCTGAGTTATGTTCCCAGATCACACAGCTGGTAGTAGGGGCTGAAGCTGGGAGTCAGTGTAGGCTAGTGTGACCTCCAAATCTGGGCTCTCTCCTTTTTGAGTCACCTACCACTATAGTAACCTCTAGGATCCTCGTCCCTAGTGGCTGACGGCCACGGACATCCTAAGCCCTGAGGCTGAAGAAGTCCGTAACATCAGTTCAATTCAGCAGCCAAGTTAGGGAAGAATCACTCTGAGAATATCTGCTCCCTGCTCTCCAGGGAGTCTCCAGCCCTGAACTCTCTAGTTTACTCTTCTTGGAGAAGCCCTGGGCAATCTTCTCCTCACCCCGTACCTTTGAGTTAGTTAAGAAAGGCTCACAACTGCAACTAAAACCCCCCAATCTCAATGGCTTAGCACAGTGATGGCAAACCTATGACACGGGTGTCAGAGGTGACACGCGAACTCATTTTTTGGTTGATTTTTCTTTGTTAAATGGCATTTAAATATATAAAATAAATATCAAAAATATAAATCTTTGTTTTACTATGGTTGCAAATATCAAAAAATTTCTATATGTGACACGGCACCAGAATTAAGTTAGGGTTTTTCAAAATGCTGACACGCCGAGCTCAAATGGTTCACCAGCACTGGCTTAGCATAATGAAGGCTTATTTCTCACAGTCCAATGCTGGTTACCATGGTGGAGCTGGGAAGTGGGATCTGCCCTACTTGGTCATTCAGGGATCCAAGACCCTCCCACCTTGTTTCTACCATCTCTTGGGGTCTCAGATTCCTTCCCTGGACTGTCTAGCAGATGGGGGAACAGAGCATGAAGGGCGACACAGGAGATCTGCCAGGAGCCAATCCATCGTGGCTGCCATATCCCAATGGCCAGGTCTCAGTCACACAAGCATATATCTCTGCAGGGGATACTGGGAAATATGGTCCAGTTGTGTCCTCAGAGAGAAAGAAGATGGAATTTGGTGAATTATCTCAACCTCCATCTAAAATGGCCACATCTCTGTGTTAAGAAAACAAACAAATCAACACCAAAGGGGGTGGCACAAGCCAAGACATATTTTCTTATTTAATCTTGAAGAGGGGAATGCTCCAACTCACAATCTAGGTCATTGCTTCTCCAAATGTGATCTACAGTCTCCTGAAGGTGTGTGGCAGGTACCGAAGGGCACATGTACCCACCAGGTCCAATTACATTGTCATGTAGGTGCAGCAATTTAACTTGAAGTTTCAAGGGAACTAAAAATGTTAAATTTGATTTTCTTGAAAGGTTTAGACACAATTATACCCAAAGGAAGTAGAGTTATTCCTCAGGTTAATAGTCTTCTAGCCCTGGCCAGGTAACTCAGTTGATTAGGGCATCATCCCGAAATACCTGGGTTGCAGGTCGGATCCCCAGTCAGGGCACATAATACAAGAATCAACCAGTAAATGCATAAATAAGTGGAACAATAAATTCATGTTTCTCTCTCTCTAAAATAAATCAATGAAAACAATTTTTTAAATAGTATTAAATGTTTAAGGCTTATCGGCCTTAAACATGAGAGACTATTGGGCCTTAGGGGCATTGCTTCTCTTTTCTTTACATTTAGGGGAAGTCGAGGAAACTGTTTCTGAGACATTTGACTAAGGATGTGTCTTTACTATCTTTTCCTCAGTCCTAAGTCATAGGCATTCCGAATTCAATGGGGAAAATGAATTGAAAGTTTACTTATGATCTAATGACATTAGCAATCATTTCTGAACCACATTAGTCAGACAGAGCTGAGGGCTTGCATGTGGTCTGGTTCCCCATTGCTGAACAGCAACCACCCTAAAACTTAGTGGTTAAAACAGCCATTCTATTATCTCATGATTCTGTGGGCCAGGAATTCAGGCAGGGCTAAGCTGGGTGATTCTTATGTTCTAAAGACCAATTGTGGTCACTTGTTGGTATTGAACAGATAGTTAGGGTAGTTGGATGGCTTCAAGATGGCTTTTCTCAAATGTCTGGCACAAATACCTAAAAGTCTGGGCTCTGTCACACTTCTGTCCCACTTATGTGTCAGCTCAGGGTTCCAAGAACAAGTGATCTAAGAGTGCTGGGCAGAAGCTATGACCCAGCCTCAGAAGTCCCAAAACATACTCCCACCATGTTCTATTGGTCAAGTTTAGGCAACTAAAGCTAGACAAGATTCAAGGGAATTAGCTTCCACTTTTAATAAAAAAGTAACAAAGAGTTTGCAGCCATCTTTCCTTGATCACTGTGTGGATTATCTCACTCAGTCCTCACAGCATCCTTGTGAAGTAGACACCACTTTTATTCTCATTTTACAGTTGAATAAACTTATCACTGGTTCATAGTACCTACTAATCCATACACTATCTCTAAATAGAATAAGTACTTTCAAAGTCTTCATCTAAATGACTACTGAGAAGGGCCCATTTATGAGTAACTTAGAAGTTAAAATATGGCACTAATATTTATAATAGCTAACTTTTTGAATACTTACTATGTGCCCCTTACCTTCAATCCTCATCACAGTCATATATGTTAGTGTAGTAGATTACACTATTGTTCAAAACACTGGCCTCTCTTCCATGTGAGAGAGTTATGCTTTCCACCCTATACCTTCAGTCTTGACCATGTGACAAATTTGGGGCCATGAATCCAGAGCAGAAGTGATGTGTGGCACTTCCAAATAGAAGCTTTCAAAATTATTCTGTGGTTCTGCCAGGATCTCTTTTCCTCTGCCATGAGATTGGCAGCGTCTCAAATAGAGGCCTCATGTCAGCCTGCATCACAGAATGAAGACCAAATGGAATTGAGCACAGCAAACCCACAACAGACATGTGGCTGGAGCCAGCTCTAAGCCTGTGTTTGAAAGTCTGCCGCAATTTGGAGTTGCTTTTACCGCAGCGTAACTTACTCTAACGTGACAGGTGCTGTTAGTTTTCTCCTTTTATAGATTTTAAAGCAAGCATAGAATAGTTAAATAGCTTGCCCAAGGCCTAGGACTTAACCTTAGGTGGTTCGGTCTCAGAGCCCTGGATCTTAACTCCCAATCTGCTATAGAACTGATGGAAATAAAGATTCTGCAAGAGAAGCCACCTGCTGTGTTTGGCTCCTCTGTAGCAGTTTGGGATGCTATGATGAAAATGCCATAGACTGGGTAACTTAAACAGTAAGCGTTAATTCCTCATAGTTTTAGAGGGGAAGTCCAAGATCGAGATGCCAGCAGATCCAAGCTCTGGCTGGTGGCTCAGTTGATGAGAGCGTTGTCCTGAAATACCAAGGTTATGGCTTCAATCCCTGGCCAGGGCATATACAAAAATCAACCAGTGAATACATAGATAAGTGGAACTACACACTGATGTGTGCTTTTCTCTCTTTTTCTCATTCAAATCAATAAATATAAAAATATTTTAAAAAATAAAAAATAAAGATGCTGCTGAATTGATGTCTGGTGGAGGCCTGCTTCCTGGCATGTAGGCAGTGGTCTTCTTGCTTGTTTTCACATGGGTAAGGGAGAGAGAGAGAGAGAGAGAGAGAGAGAGAGAGAGAGAGAGCTCTCTTTCAAGTCTCTTCTTACATTCCAGACAAGAAAAAACTAAATGAGTTTGTCACCACCAAAACCAGTACTGCAAGAAATGTTAAAGGGACTTCTTTAAGAAGAAGAAGAAAAAATGAGATTAAAAATATGAATAATAAAATGGCCAAAACTACAAAAAATACATATCTATCAACAATTACTTTCAATGTAAATGTAATAAATGCTCCCATCAAAGATGAAGGCTGAATGGATAGAAAAACAAGATCTTACATATGCTGTCTACAAAGACTTACTTCAATGGAAGGACACCCAGACTGGCAGTGAAGGTATGGGAAAATACCCCATAAACATGAAAACAAACACCTGGGGTAGCAATACTTATACCAGACAAAACAGACTTTAAAGCAGAGAAGGACCCAGCAATTCCACTTCTGGGAACTTATCTGAAGAAACCAAAACACTAATTTGGAAAGATTTATACCCCTATGTTCACTGCAGCAGCATTTACAAGAGCCAAGATATGGACGGCCTGAGTGCTCATCAGCAGACGAGTGGATGAAGACGAGGTGGTGCATGTGATGGTCTGGGTCTCGGCCGTAAGGAAGAATGGAGTCGTGCCACCTGCAACAGCATGGCTGGACCTAGCGGTGGCCAGATGGGTGAGAAAGGTGGAGGGATTAGGAGGATTGGCAGTTGCAGAATAGTCACCGGCTGCCAGGTACGGCCTGGGGAATAAAGCCAATGGTATTGTGCTAGCTCTGTGTGGTATCAGCTGGGTGCTAGACTTAGCGGGTGATCACTAGTAAGTTATGTAAATATTTAACACTACGCTGCACACCTAAGCTAATATATTGTATGTTAACTGTAATTAAACATTTTAAAGTTCTTGTTAAAAGTCCCTTCTTATGAAGGCACTAATCCCATCATGAGGCCAGCCTCCCGAAAGCCCAGCCACCACATGCCTTCGCCTCGGGATGTGGGGTTCAACACGGACCGGGGAGGACTCGGGATGCTGTCCATCCCAGCTGCTGGTGCGCAGACTCTCGGGCCTCGCAGGCGGCCTGTGCGGGGAGGCGCCTGCCGGGAAGAGGCAGCTCGGATGCCTTGCGGCCTGCGCACCGCTGAGGGGCGTGTTCCGCGGAAGAGGGAACCTGTGACCCAGTGGTTCTCAACCTTCCTCATGCCGCGACCCTTTCATACGGTTCCTCATGTTGTGGTGACCCCCAACCATAACATTATTTTCGTCGCTGCTTCATAACTGTCATTTTGCTCCTGTTATGAATCGTCATGTAAATATCTGATATGCAGGATGTATTTTCATTGTTACAAATTGAACATAATTAAAGCATAGTGATTAATCACAAAACAATATGTAATTATATATGTGTTTTCCGATGGTCTTAGGCGACCCCTGCGAAAGGGTCGTTCGACCTCCAAAGGGGTCGCGACCCACAGGTTGAGAACCGCTGCTGTAACCTTTGCCCCCCGCCGTGGCACAGTAGCCCACAGGGTTGGTGGCCTAGGCACACCAGGACGGCCTGGCCTTCCCTGTCTGCATTTTTCTGGGCACCTTTTGTCTAAGTAACAAAAAAAGGAGAAAGTACAATAGAAGGCTGATTCCAAATATTACCTGGGGAATACTTATACTAACAGTAAATCACTTTTGTCTGAAAGTCAACTGGAACTGGAGAGCCTGTAACTTTTGTTTGTTAAATCTGACGCCTGAGACACGGCAACGATGACACGGGACCCAGCCAGCTCCCAGGGCTCTGGGGCCCATGCAGACGCCCCTGCCACCCGAGGAGCTGCACCCAGGGCCCCGGGCTGGGGTGCTTGGATCCCTGCCCCAGGCGTCTTAGCGGGGTGATCACCCTGCGCTGGGGGGGTGGGGGTGGGGGAGTGGGGGCGGGGCTGGTCCTGTGCTGTGATTCCTGGCTCTGCTGACTTCCAGGAACACAGAGCAGCCTCCTGGGAGGGGCTCGGAGAAAACCCTCAGGCACAGAAGCAGGTCCCACAGCTGCAGGCAGCATTGCCCACCGATGTGTAAGCCCAGGCACTGTGGGGGCGCCGCTGCGACCGAGGGGCTCAGGTACAGAGCGGTTGTCCTAGTACGAGAAACCACGAGAACCACCATCTTTGGAGTGAATAGATCTGGGTTGGAATTTTGGCTTGGTCACTTAATTATACCTACTTTCTAAGGTTCCTGTGAGGATTAAAAGGAGAGAGGAGTATATGGAATGCCTAGTAATCTATAAGTCTCTGCAGTATCAGATCATGGTGATGTTAACATATATTGGCTTTGAGATTGGACAGACCTAAATGTGAGTCCCAACCCTACTGCCTACCAGCTGGGTATGCCACATCCCCTTTCTGCCTCAGTTTCCTTATCTGGAAAAGGTGGACGGAACCCACCTCCCAGGTCTCTGGTGAGAGAGGAAAGGTGTGGTGTGTGTTAAGTGCTCAGTGTGCTCAGTGCCTGCGCAGAGCAGACAAATGGATCCGTATGTTTGTACCGTTGTCCTTGCAGGAGGCGTGAGGACCCCCCTGGGGTGCAGCTCCACCAGGCCTATTCCAGTCCTTGATGGGATTCACAGCGAGGCCACGCTAGCATGGGGATAGGGTGGGCGTTCTGGGGAGAGGGCCTGTTAGTCATTAGGAATTGCCATTCTTCTGTTCACACCCCCTGCCTGCTGGAGGTAGGACGTCCACATGACTTGCTTGGCCAATCAAGTGTGAGAGGTGGCGCACTCCGTGGACGCTTTAGGCGCAGCGGGGCCTGAACTGCGCATGGCGCTCAGGGTGCACTGTGCACTTTCCTTCCCGCGACCCGTGCAGGTTGTGATGTTTGAGAAATAACCTGCAATTTGGGGGGATGTTTCCATAGCATGACCTTGCTCAGAGGTCAGCAAACTAATGCTTGTAAGATGTGGGCACACGGCCCTGCCCAGTCTTTCCACACCGGGAGGGCTGCTTTCAGCAGCTCAGCTCAGCAGCCCGTCCCAGACCACCTGGCCCTCAGCGCCTACTCTCATCACTGTCTGGGCCGGCAGGTCTGGCCACCCTCACTAGCCTATCCTTTCCTGAGTGCCATGGGGCTACTCGCCTTCTGCTGTGTCTCATCCAGGGGTTTGTGTGAAACCTGAGGTTCTGCACCTCGAATAACCTCCCAAAGGGTGTTGCTGCTGGGGAGGCTCAGGGCGGGGTCTCTCAAGCTCAGCTCAGCTCGAGGGGTGCTTGGCAATTCTGGTGTGTGTGGGGGGCGCAGGGGGGGCGCTGTCCTATGCACTGTAGGATACTTAGCACCATCCCTAGCCTACACTCACTAGATGCTAATTGGCCCCCTATGGTGTGACAATTAAAGGCGTTTCAGACGTTACCAGACATCCTTTGGGGGACAAGTGGCCCTGAGCTGAGAACCACTGCTCTAGGTGCCCGGCTATGTCCAGCGGCCCACAGTGCTATGGGGCCTAGATACTCTGTGCAGAATACAGAGGACCCTGGGGCAGAGCACGGAGAGGCCGGACAGGAAGAGAGTGAGCTGAGTGACACTTTTCTCCCTCCCTAGAGCAATGTGCACATTTAAAATGTTTCACTGAAAATCCTCAACAAGACAGCTGGGTAAGTGTGATGAGAACGTTTAGAGTCTAATTTGCGGCTTATTCCCTGGCGGCTGCCAGACCTGCCAGGTGTATCTGCCACTCAGACATTTGAAGTTTGGTCACGTAGCCCCTTCTGCACCCGCTCCCCCCCCGCCCCCGGCCCCGCTAGCTCCTTTTCATACAAGTGCAAAGCAAGAGGGATTGTCATTGTTACCTTGCTCCCCTTTTAGGGGAGAGAGAGGGACCCCCGCCCCCGGCCTCGTGCTGTGTGTCCCAGGGGAAGTTGGACCTGCTGCGAGAACCAAGCTCAGAACCGATGAGTAGAAGTGGGCGGTCCCAGGGCATCCCTGAGAGAAGCAGCGCAGTGAGGTGCTTTGAAACCAGGGTGACGGCTTCGCTTTTCCACATGTATCTGTCCGGTTTTCCCAGCACCATGTACTGAATAGACTGTCTCTATCCCATTGCACTTCTTTGCTTCCCTTGTCATAGAGTAACTGACCGCATGGATGCGGGTTTACTGCTGGCTCTCTCTGCTTTCCCTGGATCCAGGTGTCTGTTTGGACGCCAGTTGATTATCGTAGCTTGCAGTATAGTGTGACATCGGGGAGCGTGGCACATCCAACTTTGTTCTTTCTCAAGATTGCTTTAGCTAATTAGGGTTGTTTGTGGTTCTATACAAACTTTAGGATTATTTTTTCTAGTTCTGTGAAAAATGCCATTGGAATTTTGATAGATTGCACTGAATCTGTAGATTGCTTTGGGTAGTATGGACATTTTAACAATACTAATTCTTCCAATCCATGAACATAGAACATCTTTCCATTTATTTGTATTTTTTAAATTTTATTTCTTTAATGTCTTATAGTTTTCAGTATAAAGGGTTTTTCTCCTCCTTGGTTAGATATATTCTTAGGTATTTTATTCTTTTGGATGCAATTGTAAAAGTGATTGCTTTCTTAATTTCTCTTTCTGATAGTTCATTATTCATGTATATAAACACCACAGTTTTCTGTATGTTTTGTACCCTGCAACTTTATTGAATTTATTAGTTCTAACAGTATTTTGGTGGAGTCTTTAGGGTTTTCTACATATAGAATTGTGTCATCTGCACACAGTGACAGTTTTACTTCTTCCTTTCCAATTTGGATGCTTTTTATTTCTTCTTCTTGTCTGGTTGCTGTGGCCAGACTTCCGGTACTATGTCGAATAAGAGTGGTGAGAATGGGCATCCCTGTTTTATTTCTGATCTTCTTTCTGATCACAATTGAATATGATGCTAGCTATGGACTTGTCATATATATAGTCTTTGTTATGTTAAGGTATGTTTCCTCTGTTGAGATTTTTAAAATCATAAATGGATGCTGAATTTTTTCAAATGCTTTTCCTGTATCTATAGATAAGGCCATATGATTTTTGTCCTTCCTATTATTAATGTGATACTAGAGGCCCGGTGCATGAAAATGTGTGCACTCGGTGGGGGGAGGGGGTCCCTCAGCCTGGCCTATGCCCTCTTGCAGTCTGGGACCCCTAGGAGTATGTCCACCTGCTGGCTTAGGCCCGCTCCCTGGGGGACCGGGCCCAAGCTAGCAGTCAGACATCCCTCTGGCAGCCCAGCAGCCCTCAGGGTATGTCCACTTGCCAGCAGAGAGCAGGCCTAAGCTGCAGTCAGACATCCTTAGTGCTGCTGAGGAGTCAGGAGAGGCTCCCGCCACCACCGCTGTGCTGGCAGTCATCAGCCTGGCTTGTGGCTGAGCAGAGCTCCCCCTGTGGGAGTGCACTGACCACCAGGGGGCAGCTCTTGCATTGAGCATCTGCCCCCTGTTGGTCAGTGTGTGTCATAGTGACCAGTCATTCCTAGTCTTTCTGCTGTTAGGGTCAATTTGCATATTACCCCTTTATTATATAGAATAGAGGCTGGGTGCATGGGTGGGGGCCAACTGGTTTGCCCTGAAGGGTGTCCTGGATAAGGGTGGGGGTCCTGCTGGGGTGCCTGGCCAGCCTGGGTGAGGGGCTGATGGCTGTTTGCAGACTAGTCAAGCCCCCCTGGTGGGAACCCTCACCCCAGGGAGGTTTGGCCAGCGTGGATGAGGGGCTGATGACTATTTTCAGACTAACCAAGCCCCCTGGTGACTGAAGCTCCAAGCCTTTCCTTTTTTTTTTGTTCACTCCAGCTCCGTGGCCATGGCGGCTGAAAGCAGGTATCTGGGATTTATTTACCTTCTATAATTGAAACTTTGTTGCCTTGAGAGGAGGCAAAAGCCAGCCGGGAAGCTTGGCTTCCTCCATCATTGGGGCAGCCAAGCCTCCTGCTTGCTCCAGCTCTGTGGCTGCCAGCTGCCATCTTGGTTAGGTTAATTTGCATATAGTTTCTCTGATTGGCTGGTGGGCATGGCTTAAGGCATAGCACAGGTATGGTCAATTTGCATGTTTGTCTTTTATTAGTGTAGATACCACATTGACTGATTTGAGGATGTTGAATCATCCTTACATCCCTGAGATAAGTTCCACTTGATTATAGCATACAATCCTTTTAGTGTGCTGTTGAAATTGGTTTACTAATACTTTGTTGAGGATTTTTGCACGTATATTCATTAGGGATATTGGCTTGTAATGTGTGTGTGTGTGTGTGTGTGTGTGTGTGTGTGTGTCATCCTTTTGTGGTTTTGGTATCAGGGTCACACTGGTCTCATAAAATGAGCTTGGAAGCATTCCCTAAAGAATTGCCAACATTTCTCAATTTTCACGAGAAGACAACCCAGTAAAGTTACAGAATACAAAAATGTACAAAATCCACTGCATTCCTATATACTAACAATGAAATTTCAGAAAAAGAAATGAAAAAATTCCTTTTGCTATTGCAACAGAAAGAACAAAATGTCTAGGAATAAACTTAACAAAGAATATGAAGGACCTGTATATTGAAAACTACAAAGCTTTATTAAAAGAGATTGAAAAAGCCCTGACTGGTGTGGCTCTATGGTTAGAGTATTGGCCCCAACACTGAAGGCTCACAGGTTTGGTTTCAGTCAAGGGCACATACCTGTGTTGCAGATTCAATCCCTGGTCCCAATCAGACAGCATGCAGGAGGCAACCAACGGATGTGTCAATGTGTGTCTCTCACATTGATGTTTCTCTCTCTCTCTTTCTCTCTCTCTCTCTCCTACCTCCCTCCTTTCTGCTCTCTTTAAAAATCAATGGAAAAAAAATATCCTCAATGAGGATTCACAACAACAACAAAAATGGGCAGAAGACCTGAACAGACACCTTTCCTAAGAAGACATACAAATGGCCACCAGATATACAAAAAGATGCTCAATGTCACTAGCTATTAGAGAAATGCAAATAAAAACCACAATGAGATACCAACTCACACCTGTTAAAATGGCCATTAGACAAATAATAACAAGTTTTGGAGAGGATGTGGAGAAAAAGGAACGATCATTCACTGCTGGTGGGAATACGAACTGGTATAGCCAGTGCAAAAAACAGTATGGCAGCTCCTCAAAATGTTAAGAAGACAGCTAATATGACCCAGCAACCTCTCCTGGCATCTATGTGAAAAAATTGAAAGCATTTATTTGTAAAGAAACGTGCCCCCCTATGTTCACTGCAGCATTATTCATGGTGGCCAAGACACAGAAACAGCCAAAGTGCCCCGCAATAGAGGCCTGGATAAAGAAGACAATGGAGTTCTACTCAGCCATCAGAAAGGATGAAGCAGCGCCATTTGCGACAACACGATGGACGTTGAGAATATTATGTTACGTGAAATAAGTCCGACAGAATAAGCTAAGAACCATATGATGTCACCCAGATGTGGGATATGAAACTCAGCTTCATGAACACAGACAGCAGTGGGTGGTTCCCACAGGGAAGGGGGAGGGAGGTAGTAAAGGGGCCAACTATATGGTGACACAAGATGACTTGCCTTTGGGGGTGGGACAGTGCAGCATAGCTCATGTATCATAGAGATGTACACTTGAAACCTATATGATCTTATTAATCAGTCGCCCCAGTAAATTTAATAAAAATTAAAAATACATTAAAAGAAGCAGCCCCAATAATCTGTCTTGTTTTAATGTTTTGCAGGCCCTTTGGCAGGTGACCCAGTTTGTTGCCCTATGTACTTCTGGTTTGTCTGATATTACAGGCACCATGTACAGCTGCTACTTGGAAACTTCCAAGAGCACATCACGGCACGTCAGGGTGGCGGGTGGCGCCCTTCGCCCCACTCCCCGGGACGGACCCTGTTGACAGTCAGGCATGATCCCAGCAGAGCTTTCTGGTTATTCAATGCACATGTTCACACATGAGGCTACACATCCAGCATGTGGGACAATTCTGTTTGATTGATCTTATTTAATGTGGGCCCAGGGTGAGGTGAGACAAGGGCGACGCTGGAGCGCTGGCTCTCAGGTGCCGCTGGGGCAGGCAGCCAGCTCGAGGGGGAGCGTCTCTGTGAAAAGTGTGTCCCCGGAGCTCCCTCTCATGGGAAGGCACCTCGGGCCCTGCAGGTGCGCCTGGGTGCCCTGTCTCCTGCTGCTGCCTGTGTCTCAGGTACCTCCTGTTTCATTCAGAGCTGCACTTCCCTGTGAGATAAACAGTTTTAGTTTAAAGCATAACCAGTTTTTTGGACTTTATTTCTAGTTACCCAATGAGTGTGTGACAGGGACAAAGCTATTTGGGTCAACTTTAGGAGATGTCTTACCTCCAGTACCTTCTAGAAACTTCTATGCTAGTGTCGCTTGGCTCCTCACTCCTTCTCCATGCTGCAAGGTTGATGAGTGGAGGGGGATGGTAAGGAGCTGAGAGGCAATGCAGAGGCACTTCAGAAAAGGCTCACAGCCCCTGGAGAGGAGGAGGGCAAGGCAGCGAGGGGCGTGGGCAGCGAGAACTTGGGGCAGGAAATTCGGCACATCACCAGGGGCCTCGCTCCTCCCCACCCTCAGGGCCTCTCCTCTGTTTCGGGGTTGAGTTTGTAGTGTTTGGGGTGCACTCATGGCTAGAACCCAGCCCCGGACCAACAGGCCATAACATGTCTCAGGGGAAGTGGATGTGGGGTCACCGAGGCTGGGAAGGTCACTTCCTTTCCAACAACCAGCTCTCCTACAACAGGGACCGATGACAACACAGGGTCACAGGCCACGTTGATCAGCTTTGGAAAGCTGCTCAGAACGATGCAGGTGAACGCACAGCTTTGCCAGGATTACTGTGGGGGTGCTTGGGCCCCAGAGCTCAGACCTGGACCTTCTGTCAAGGGGCTGGGGAGGGTTCAGCCCACTGCTGACATGCCAGCCATGTGCCAGTCAAATTAAATTGGAGTCGAGCCCATCGGTGAGCCTCACAGGCTCCCGAGGACTTGATGGCGGCAGATATGAATTTGAAACCTGAGTAACTCTGAGCCTTGCACTCTCCCACTTGACAACACAGGGAGACTTGAGTTTGGCAGAATTTCTGACTCAGAAATTTCACAATGTGAGTTTGCCTCTGAACCCCAGCGGAGACCGTTCGTGGAGCAGTGCTTTGCTGGATGTGCCAAGAGCTGTTCTGTGTGGGAGGCAGGCGTCCAGGCCTGGGAGGGGCAGGCTAGACTATTCTAAGCCCTGAGAGGTCCCTGGTGGAAGATGAAGAAAAATGAGGACGTAAATCTTTGGTGTCTGGGAGAAGCCGGAAAAGCCCGAGGTTAGGCCCAGTCTGGAGAAGAGGTAACAGGAGACTGTCAGTGGGGTCTCCACATGGCCACAGGACAGCCCCAGTGCCCTGAGCTCGGCAGCAGAGGCATCACCTGGGCCTGCATCCCCATCTCCCCCGCGAGGTCACGGGAGCAGAGAGGCGCCGGTCTGTCCTCGGGCTCTCAGAGTGCCAGGCCTGCCCTCCTCTTCCTGCTCCTGCTCCTCTTCCTCTTTCCTCTCATCCTCCTCCTCCTCCCCCTTCTCCACCCCAACAGTTTACAAGAACCAAATGAAGGAAGAATTCTGGGGTCTTAGAGGGAGGGCAGTTCCTCCTCCTCCTCCCTCCTCCTTTTCCCTCTCCTCCCCCTCTTCTCTCTCCTCCCTCTCCTCCTCCTCCTCCTCCTCTTCCATTTCTTCCTTCTCCTCTTCCCTCTCCTCCTCCTCCTCTTCCCTCTCCTTCTTTTTAAAAAAATAAATCGATTCTACCCTCACTGGGGAGAGGAAGGACCTTCCCCCTTCTGAAGCCAAGCAAAGGGGCTGTGAGGAAGCGGAGTCCCCTTGGCCGGTGGGCCTCTGGAAGTGGCCCTAGCACACGCCTGGCCCTGCGGGTGGGTCATGGAGGGACCAGGAAGACGGGGTAATGGGAACTGAGCCCAAGGCGGGCAGGCAAGACATCACTGTGCCTCAAGGAGCCAGCCCCACTGGCTTCTGCTCAGGGGACCCAGTGCTGCCGCCTGGAGCTGCTTCAGGATAACAGTGCTCAGCTGGTTATTGGGAAACAAGGCTCAGGGGAGCCTTTGACCCGCCCCTTTCCTGCCCAGGAGATGCAGACAGAGAACCTGCTTCAGATGGAGCCTGGCTTATGCCCTCACCTTCCCCCCAGCGCTAGTGGGAGACCCGGCCTGTGGGGCTATGAGCAAACCAGCCCGTCTCTCCTGAAACAAGCTTGTGTGTGTGTGTGTGTGTGTTGGGGAGCGGGGCGGGGGGGGGGGGGGTCCTCAGTGGAGGAAGCCTTCAGCGAAGACCCTGAGCTGCGCTGCTGGGGACAGCAGCTGGCACTGCAGGCCTCGGAGGAGCTGGGTCGGGCCCCCTGCAGCAGGGGCAGTCCTTGCCTGCGGGAGCCCTGGTCGCTGGGAGGCCGCCCCAGGGGAGGGGCTAACGGGAGCCTTGCTGCTGGTCCAGGGACAGCCCAGGGCAGCAGGTGTGAAGGGACCGCCGGGTACTGAGGCTGGAGGAAGACAGCAGCCCCAGGACAAGCCCATCACGCAGGGCGGTGGGGTGCAGACAAGGCGCCCACAGCGCGTGCAGGTCTGTCTGGGAAGGAGCTGCACCCCCTGAGAGGTGGCCTGGATTGCCTTCCGGGTCTAAAGGAGACATGGCTGCCCCCGGGGCACCCTCCTCCCCGGAGAAGCTCCTGCAGCCCCTGTTGGCTTCCGTGTGGGGCAGCCCAGCAGGGGCCGGCCTGGGGGAGGGCCAGGCCCCACTGAAGACGCACACCCAGGGCAGGGCTGGTCTGTTTAGAGCATTGCAGCTTTGTGGTACAGTTTGATATCAGGAGTGTGGTTTCTCCGGCTTCATTCTTCGTTCTCGGGGTTGCTTTGCCTAGTTGGTGTCCTTTGTGGTCCCACACAAAGGTAAGGATTGTATTTTCTATTTCTGGGGGCGAAGGCCATTGGAATTTTGATAGAGATTGCATTGAATCAATTGGTTTTGTGTGGTATGTCCATTTTAACAATATCAATTTTTCTAATCCATGAATAGGGATACCATTCCATTTTTTGAATCTTTAATTTCTTTCATCAGTGCCTGCAGTTTTCAGTGTAGAGACCTCTCATGTCCTTGGTTAAATCTGTTCCTTAGCATTTCATTGTTTTTGATGCCACTGGGGATGGAATTGAGAAGAGAAGGTACCCTCCCCCCCAACTGTAAACACCTGAGGGGTGCAGACACCTGCTCGCACTGAGGAGCCGTGTAGAGACTGGTGATTTTTAAAGAGCCAGAATGAGTAGAGTAGAAAAATAGAACATGGTAAAACGATACAAGGGTGGGCAAAGTAGGTTAATAATAATAATAAAAAGAATAATATAAGAATAAACTCTGTTTTACATATTCACAACTGTGAACCTACTTTTGCTCACCCCTGTATAATGGAATATCATGGTGATGAGGGTGAAAAGTCTACAACATGTAGCAACACAAATGCATCTCATACACAAAACACGAGTGGGTGGAGGCAGATGTAAGAGGATACACATTTGACTCCAGTCACATTAAATTCTGGGAAAAGCAAAGTGAACTGTGGCCTCAGAGGGTAGTGATTGTAGGAAAAGGGCACAAGGAAGGTTTTCTAAGATTTTGATCTTGTTTTGTTTTTTGATCTTAGTAGAATTGACACAGACGTGTTCATTTTATGCAAATCTATTGAGCTGTACATTTGTGATTTGTATACTCCGCTGTGTCTTTTATACTTTAATACATTTATAAAAATTTAAAAGATTTTAAACAAAAACACTGAGTCTTATTATACCTTGGAATGATCTTTTGCAGTAACTAAAAGTGGCTGGAAAGTTCTGGAACTGGGCCAAGATGTCACCAAGGCAGCCATTACCCACGGGGAGCAGGCATTCAGCCCAACAGAGGCGAGAGCAGGAAGGCCCAGGCTGTGGATCCAGATATGGCAAGTGACCTTTTCCTTCAACAAAAACCTCAAGTCAACAACAAATGAAGGAATTGGATAAGAAGTCCATTTTGTCATATTTTCCAACCAGCTTCATTTTCTTGATAAACCAGTTGCGTTTGTGAGCAGCGTTGCTAACACTGTCCTCTGATGAACTATTCTGACGAGTAGGATATTTTTCCAGGCTCTGGGAGGCCTAGCTGGGCTGGCAGCCACGCCGCCGACACCTGTGGGGGACCCATCGGCATCGGCAAGCTCCTCGGGATGTTGTGATGAGCCAGCTGCAACTAGATTAGGTAACGCCAACACGTTAAAGGAATAGCAGTGGGAAGCAGTGTGCACATCGTTAATGAACAAGTTATAAATGTGTCTTTTGTGGGCCTGATAAAGAAGTGTCTCAGGGAATGGAGAACAATGTGGAGTTTGCAGATTTGAGGCTTCTCCCTGAGTTTGCCAGGGAAGGTGGGGAGGAATGCTAGAAATATATAAAAATAATAGCTAACTTTTTCAGAGTTTCCGATGTGCTAGACCAGTGGTCGCCAAACTGCAGCTCTCGAGCCACATGCGGCTCTTTGGCCTCTTGAGTGTGGCCACGAAGTTTCAATCGCACTGTATGTGCGCTCCTGCACGTGGTATTTTGTGGAAGAGCCACATTCAAGGGGCCGCAGTTTGCCGACCACTGTGCTAGACTCTGTGCTAAATGCTTGGCTGGCAATACCAAAGAAGTGGTTGTATTCGTCCATTTTATATTGAAGAAACGGAGGTTCTAAATGGTTAGGAAAATTGATAAAGGTTAAACAGTTAACTGGTACCTGGGTCTACCTGAATCCAAGGTCCACCTGCTTTTTAATTTTTGGTTGTTAACATTGAAGTATAATTTGAGTCCGCTGATGGTCATCGATGCCAATTCCACACCATCAGGAACCGCCAGTTTGGGGTGTGGTGCAGGGATTTTTTTCCATGCAGAGCAGCTCACCTGTGATGCAGCAGCTTGGGGAACAGCTGGGCCAGGGACTCTGCTCAAGCAGGAAATCGCTGTGAGCGGCCCTGGGGCCAGGCCTCTCTGAGGTGACAGACTGCTCCACTCTGCTCTGGCAAGATGTTTCAGGCTCCAGCCAGGGAAACAGTCTTGGGTGGGAAGAGAAAGTATGCTCCCTGAGCCAGAGGGGAGCTGATTCCTATAGACAGAAATTCCTATCCCGTCCCTGATTGGCTCTTCTTCATGCAAATGATGACTCCAAATCCTCACAGTTTGGTCCAAAAAGCACTGTTCTGATTGGCTAGAATGGAGTCACTCTGATTGGTCACTAAAGAAGCTGATGGAAATATAGTTGCACAGCTCCAATTAGATGGGGAAAGTCTTAGTCCTATGGGTTGAAATACAATTCCAGGAACTCCTTCATAGGTGCTGGGTCAGATGGCAGGAACGCAGGCAGGCAGTATGGCATGGGAGGCTGGCAGCTGCTTCCTGAAGCCTGGTTTGTTTGAGAGCCCCGGTTTCAAAGTGGTTGCTAGGCTCTGTTTTTTGGGGTGGTTTTTGTTTGTTTGTTTGTTTTTTGTTTTCGTTTAGCCTGGTTAGCCACCAGGAGCCCTTCTTAGTAGGTATCTTCTTTCCAAGAGTCCACCTTTGCATACAGGAAATTACACACATCTTAGATGTGCTTCATGAATTATTACATTTGTGTATACCCCTGCAACCACCACCCAGATCAAGAGATGACACATTCTCTTCATTCCAGAAGGTTTCTGCACACCCTTGCCCAGTCACTATCACTCCCAAAGAAAGTACTATTGTGATTTCTGTTGGTGTAGATTAGTTCCACTTACTCCTGACCTTCATGAACGACAACGTGCTAGTACAAGGTGTGCCCTTCTGTGTCTAGGTTCTTCCATTCCACGTGTTTTGAGACTGGCCCTGTGTATAAGGCTTGAATGGGGAGCTCATCCATTTTTCATTGCTCAGTAGTATTTCATTTCATGAATACGCTGCACGTTGTTAATTCATTCTGTTGATAGATATTTGGGTTGTTTCCAGTTTTTAAGACCAAGTGCTTTTAACACAAATATTTCACTGCTGATTGATGAAGGCAGCTGGGTTACTTGTCATAGCAGGGAGGATACTTACATGAAAAAATAAATTGGGGTCTCAGAGGTTGAGGCTGTGAGCACTCATGCTGGAAAACCAGGGGGAAGTAGAACCGGACTCTCTAATCCTCAGATTTCTGCAGGTCTTGCTCTCCAGCTTCCTTCACCGTGTCTCTGCTCAAATGTCCCATCCTTAGCGGGAGCACCTACTGAAAAGGGCCTGCCAATAGGCTGAATAGCAACATGGGGTATGGTCAGCAGCATCCAGACTGTGGGCAGTTCTACAGACAAAGCCCCTGGGCCATTTCAACAAAAATCTGCAAGAAACAAAACAAAGGAAAGAAATGGATGAGGACTTCAGACTAAAAGATTTGTTTGAATCAAAATCTAAATAAGGTTTATACCATTCAAGCAAGCAACATACACAAGGCCATGGGAATTTGTGAAGACTGATGGACTATTAGAGTATATGTATGAATTCTTATTAATGATTTAAGTGTGATAATGGCTTTGAGGTTATGTTTTGTATAAAGTCGTTATTTTTTAGAGTTAAAATCAATGACAATTGTCCACCCTCACCCTCTTTCTCCCCTTCTAAGGTGAAGTTACTTCCTAGCACTTCTCTCCCCCTGAGACTATTCTTTTGTGATTATTAAATAGAAGCTACATAAAGGCAGTGACTTCGTTGTCTCATGACAGCTCCTCCAGCGCCTCGCGCAGTGCCCAGCTCACAGGAGGTGCTCGGTGACTGTGGAATAGATGCATGAAGCCTTTGAGCAAGGTTCCCCTGGAAATAAAATGACAAGAATGGAGAATGGAGGGAGTGGAAGAGGCCTGGGGACAGGGTTCTGAAATTGGAAGGTTGTGCAGTGAGAACAGCTGGTGGCGAAGGGCACGCACTGCACCTGCTTATGGAACTCTCGCCTGTGCTGGACGGGACAGAAGGCAACAATCACCCTCTCCCAGGGCTCCTGGGGCCAGTGGGTGCTGCGGGAGGGGCCTGCATGCTGGGAGCTGGGACGGGCAGGGGCCTGTGGGGGGCCTGGCTGCAGCACCTGAAAGCACCCTCTGTTATCATTATCTAACTGACGCTTGGGGCATGACCTCTGAGGCTGCTTCAGTCCTACAGCAACCACATGGGGTTCTGGGGGAGGCAAACGAGAGTATCCATGTGGGTTGGGGCCCAAGAACCTGCATTTTATACTCCCTCACCCAGTAACTATGAGCCAGTGTATCTGTGACCGCCTTTGGGAAACCACACTGGCCCATTCACTAATAAACACAGGGGAACATACTAAGATTGCACCTAAAACCAATTGCTAATAGTAAAACCTGCCATTGAACATCCTTCAGGGCCTCTCTGGGGAGGACGGCTGTGTCTCCATGAGGGGACAGAACCGTGTTCTTGGGGTCCAGGTGTGGGGGGAGCAGGAGGCACCCCCAGGGTGGGAGCTGCTAGGAGGGAGGCAGAGGAACTGGGCCGGCCAACGACCCAGCCGGGCTTGGAGCCTGGCCCCTGGCTCCAGAGGCTGGCCCTCAGCACTGGGATGCCTGCCCCCCAGGGTGTGCCAGCCTGGACTCAGCACACAGAGGGGTGAAGGCAGGGAGCGGGAAGTGGATGGCAAAGTGGGCGCGGAAGCAGAGGCGATGGCAGTGGGGGCCTTGGCCCGGCTCCCCACCGCAGGACGTGGCGGTCAGCCTGGACCAGACATGGGCTCAACCGCCACCCTCGGTCCGAGCCTCTCCTGAACCAGAGGCTGGCTGCTAGGGGTTTCCTTGTCCCTTTCTCTTGTCCTGCTTGGGTGTAGGTGCAAGCAAGTGGCGAAAGCCCCACACAGGGCCTTGGGATGAGCACAGGCCCCACCCCACCCGCTGCTGCGGTCCGACCCCCCACCCTCGGAGGCCTGGCTTCCCTCCAGACCTCCAGCCAATTCCCTCCTCCCTCTCTTCTGCCTGAAGTGCTGGCCTCTTTCCCGAATGTTCTCAGCTTCCAAAAGACAGCAGCACCCTCTCTGCTCTGCCTGTGCCGCTGAGAAACCGGAGCAGCTGCCGGAGCTCCAAGGCCCTGCTCGCTGGACTCCTCTGAGGAGGCACCGCCAGTGCAGGGCTCCCTGGGAGACCCGCGCTCAGGCCCTGCAGGGAGCTCTCCCTCTCCCTCCCGCCTGCCTGCCCCGCGTCCTGCTGAGAGCTCCCCGGGACCATTCGCAGGTCTGTCCCGCACTGACAGGCCTGCCTGCCCTCTGCTTAGACCTGAGGGATGGCTTCCCGCTGCTGTCACCTGCTGAGGGCACAGCGTGTGAACACCAGCAGCCCCCAGCCAGTGCCTGAGGGAGGGAGGAGTCAAAGGCCTGCTCCTTGTCGTGGTGGGAGTGAGTCTGAAGTGTGTCTATCCCATTTCCTGGACTTGCCCAGCACTTAGACACCCTTTGCGGCTGCTTCCCCTGCCTGTGGGTCACCCCCACATGCCTCGAGCGCCCCTGCCCTCCTGGACGCTGCCGGCGATTGGCACACACTCACCTGCTCAGCACCCAGCGCCTGCGTGGCCCTGCCTCTTCCCAGGAGGGTGACAGCAGCCAGGCCTGACCCCACAGCAGGAGGCTGTGGTCCGACACGAGAACCCCTGCAGCCTGGACCAGGCTGGCTCACTCATTAAAAGGACGATAGTGGCTAGCAGGTGGCCGGCTCTGAGCGGCTCTGGCAGCGTGGGACGGACAGGTTAGGCCAGGCCGTGCCTCCCAGGGGCCGGCAGGTGGGGCGGCCACGAGTGAGGGAGAGCGCGTGCTGCTGGAAGTGCCCGTGCGGGGCGTGGCTGCTGCTTGGAGCCGGGCACTCGGGAGAGCGATGTTTAGGCCGCACTGTGAGTTACAAGGGGGAGCCAGGAGCTAGAGACAGAACGAGACCACAGGCGGGGGGAGAAGCAAGAGCCGAGGCGCAGGCTGTGAGCCCGTGACGGGTCCTCGCAGAGGGGTTTCCTGTGAGCAGCGCAGGCTCAGGAGGCACTCACCTCGCCTGGGGATGAGGGCAGCTTCTCTGAGGGAGGAAGGGGGAAACTAACCTGAAGGACCAGAAGGAGCAATGGAGGACGGGAGAGAGAACCTGTCGGGCAGCGAGAATGGCAAGGGCGGCCCGAGGTGGAGACGGATGACACACCCATGTGGCTGATGAGGAGACAGGAGTGGAGGGATCAGGATGAGGCTGCAGGGGTCGCAACAGGTTGTGTAAGAGGCGAGCGGAGTCGCTTCCTCCCTGCCCCTTTAGGGGGAGGCGTGGTCTCAGGGCTTCAGTCAATGGCAGTGAGCACCATGCCGCAGCCGAGGCCTGCAATGTAGCAGTTACACTTGGCCTCTGACATCCGGGTGCAGCAGGCCATCAGGAGGCTGAGTGGGAAGTCCTTCTGCCTGCTCGGTGGCTGCTGCATGGGAGGCCATGTGGAGAAGAGGTTGGGTGACTGATGGGAAGCTGCAAGCTGCTTGTTGGTAAGAGAGAGGGGCCAGGCTGCTGCGGATAAGCCCTCAAGGTCAGAAATCCCATCTTTCTTTCCTCATCAGTCCCAGGGATTCACAGGTCAAAGGGCAGCACTCAGGCAAGGGGTGGTGCTTGTGGGTGGTCGTGGTCTGCTGAGTGGAGGTCAGGCCTGACGCTCACTTCCGGGTGGACTCCTGGGGGCTAAGACTTAAGGGCGGCAGCTGTGAAGGTGAAGAGGCTGCCATCTGCCAAATGGAGACACATCTCAGGAAATGAACTGCTAAGCCTTTCAGCCCAGTGGGAGGCTGGCCCCTCCTGCCCCTGCCCAAGGCCTGCTGCCCTTGGGATGCAGCTCCCAGCAGGCCCGGCCCGGGATGGGAGAGCCTGGGCCAGATGAAGGTGGGGCCTTCAGTGCGGGGAGGAGCCAAGGGAATGACCAGACTGGCAACTGTCGGGAGAAGCCATTCAAGGCCAACATCACAAATGTCCACCCTGGTCTGGGCTGGTGGCTGGGTGAGAATAGGGCAGAAGCGATGAGTGTTCTGAAGCCAGGGCTCCCGTAAGGACACTCCAGATGCCATGTCAGCCTCCCTCATCAGCTCCTGGAGGAACATCCTCTTAGAAAAACACTCTGGAGTCAATGATAGCAACGGAAAGAGGAGAGGCATCTGCTTTTGTTGAAATCCTGCTGTCACTGCAGCCCTGCACGCTGATCTAGAGCTGACTCATGGAGCTTAGGAACCCCAGAGAGTCACACTTGGCCCTTCACAGGCCAGGCCGAGGGAGGATGGGCTGGTGGTGGGTGCCTCTCGCCTCACTCTCCTGCCAACATGTGGCGGCACAGAAGGCCTTCCCAGGGAGGTGCTAAGCCAACTCCTGCTGCCAGGGACTCTCCTGAGTCTTCTCTCAGTGCCATTTAGGACCAGAGCATGTTTTCATCTCCAAAGACTGGGCCCCTGTTTTAAGTCTCCAGGGCAGCCCGTAGCTTACCTCACTAGTCGTGGTTGTGGACTTAGCAGCGGTTCTCAACCTGTGGGTCGCGACCCCTTTCCCAGGGGTCGCCTAAGACCATCCTGCATATCAGATATTTACATGACGATTCATAACAGTAGCAACATTACAGTTATGAAGTAGCAACAAAAACAATTTTATGGTTGGGTCACAACATGAGGAACTGTATTTAAAGGGACAGAAGGTTGAGAACCACTGACTTAGAGAATCTTGAGGCACAGAAGCTCAGTGGCTCAGGTAAGTTGCATGGTCTCATGCACTCAGCTCAGCAGAGGTTCAGAACATGAACCAGTTACTCCCCCTTTCATTCATACAGCGAACGTCTACTGGCTGTCTGCTCTGTGCCGGGGCCACAGTTACTCCCCCTTTCATTCATGCAGCCAACGTCTACAGACTGTCTGCTCTGTGCCGGGGCCACAGTTACTCCCCCTTTCATTCATGCAGCCAACGTCTACAGACTGTCTGCTCTGTGCCGGGGCCACAGTTACTCCCCCTTTCATTCATGCAGCCGTCTACTGGCTGTCTGCTCTGTGCCGGGCCACAGCTACTCCCCCTTTCATTCATGCAGCCAACGTCTACTGGCTGTCTGCTCTGTGCCGGGGCCACAGCTACTCCCCCTTTCATTCATGCAGCCAACGTCTACTGGCTGTCTGCTCTGTGCCGGGGCCACAGCTACTCCCCCTTTCATTCATGCAGCCAACGTCTACTGGCTGTCTGCTCTGTGCCGGGGCCACAGCTACTCCCCCTTTCATTCATGCAGCCAACGTCTACTGGCTGTCTGCTCTGTGCCGGGGCCACAGCTACTCCCCCTTTCATTCATGCAGCCAACGTCTACTGGCTGTCTGCTCTGTGCCGGGGCCACAGAGTGAACGCCCAGGCTGGTAGACGACGCGCGTCCTCCGAGCCACCGCGCGCAGTGAGATGGCAACACCACACGACACAACTCCAAGACGCGGCCGTGCTAGCAGGGTCCGTCCCGTCTCAGATTTTACTGAAGGCCCTCTTCTGTATCCTTGTTTGGTACAGATCACAGATCTGTCTCAGAGAGCATGTTAATAGGCTAGAACCTATAAAAATGGTGGCCATGTAAATAGTGAAAAATCGAATGCCCGATGTAACAGAAGCAGATCCTGAGGCAAACATTCACGTGTAACTGTGTGTATGCGTTGAGGTTTGGGGGGAGAAAGTGTAGCCACGCCAGGCGGGAATGGGGAAGAGGCAGGAGAGCAGGCCGGCAGTAAAGGTCCTTCAGCCAAGAACCAGCTTAGCCCTTGGAACTTCTTTCTGTGGAGAAAGCTCTAGGGCCCGTGTACAGCACACACCTCAGAGCTGCCCCCCAGTAGGCAAAGCAGCTGGGCTTCTGTGCGTGAACCGCTCCCGCCACTGCCAGGCCGGAGGGTACCTCTCCCACACTTCTCTGCGCCTTCTGCAGTCCGCGCCCAGAAACGCAATGCCGAGATGTTAGGGATAAGGCACCTTTCCCAGCACAGGATCACTACCTTCCCCGCACAGAAATGCTCAGCACACATCGCCAAGTGAGAGAAGCAGTTTACAGAACAGCAAATAGGACAGTCCCAGGTCCTTTCTCGTCGATGTGGGAGGCGAGGCCAGGGCTGGACCTGGCACCTGCTTTAGTGCAGATTCTGGGGGAGAGTCACAGAACTTAGTGGTCAAGATAAATAATATTTCCCTGAAATAGTTTTTAAATATCAATTAATGCAAAAGCTCTATGATGAACAAAATACCAGTATTTTAAATAAAGTCAGTATCTGACCCAGTATTTGCACAACTTGGCTTCGTTCACCTCATCCTAATCCCATCCTACTCCACTCTGACTCCTGAAAATTTTGATCTCTGTGGGGGGCAGGGGGGGCGTGGGGGGGGAGACCCTGGACCATCTCCTCTGCTGGCCTCCGCCCGCCTGCGATGCCTCCCCTGGCCAAGCCCAGCACCTGCGAACATCAGACCCTGAGTGGCCTCACTGCTCCCCTGCCCCTCGCTGCTTTGCTGGCCCAGCCCAGAGCCCAGGACCCGCACTGTCCCCTCGGAGGCCACAGGAATGTGCAGGCAAAGAGCCAGCTCTAGGGCCACCAGCAAAAGCCCCAGCGATGAGTCTCCTGTCTTCCCGGCCCGTTCAGGGGGGCCAGCGAACGGCACTGCTCCTCCCAGGGCTCCTCTGACAGCCGAGCCAGGCGGGCCTGCCAGCCTCTGGTTGGAGGGCCCAGAGCACAAAACCAAACGCCCAGGCCTCAGAGCCAGCTTGCTGAAACCAAGCCACCTGCCTGCCGCCGGACAGTGAGGACAGTGCCCGGAACTTCCTGAGCCAGGTCCTTTGGGGAGCGTGCGCGCCGCGGCTTGTACAGCCCCTTCCCAAGAGAGGTTCTCAGTTACCCAAGGACCAAGGGCCGATTTCAGCATCTTGCCTCCGCAGCGTCAGGCAGCCACTCACTCCTGTGGGGAGATGGAGATGGGCAGGCGAGGACTGGGAACTGAAGGACAGAAGGAAACTATGTCACTCCAGGAGCCCATCGGCCCTGCGCAGTCCTTTCTTCAGGAAATGTAGGGTCTTGCCAGTGTGAACAAAATACTCTTCATCTTGACTAAGTCATTCGGACAAAAAAAGCATTAATTTCCCAGCCAACATTCAGACTGACACGTGTGCTCTTTAGCTTTATTGACTTATTGACTTATCTATTTATTTATTGTTGTCACTATTCATATGTCTCCCATTTTCCCTCCTTTTCCCACTGCGAACCAGCCTGCCCCTCCCCGGCCGTCACACTTGGCTGTCTGTGTCCAGGGTGATGTGTATGCGAGCTTCCGCTGTGCTCTTCACCTGCTTTTGTCTAGTCCCCTGCCGCCCCCACCCCTCTGACTTGGTCAGTCTGTTCCATGTATCCATGCCTCTGGTTCTATTTTGTTTCTCCATTTATTTTGTTCACTAGATTCCACATGTAATCTTTCTCCAACTGGCTTATTTCACTTAGCATAATGCTCTCCATGTCCATCCATGCTGTCGCTAAGGGTAAGAGTTCTTTCCTTTTTACAGTGCATAGTATTTCATGGTGTAGATGTACTAGAGCTTTTCCCCCCCAAATATATTTTTATTGATTTCAGAGAGGAAGGGAAAGGGAGAGAGATAGAAACATAATGATTGTCTGCCTCTTGCATGCTGCCTATTAGATATCAAGCCTGCAACCCAGGCATGTGCCCTGAATGGGAATCTGAACGCAATCTCCTGGTTCATAGGTAGAAACTCAACCATTGAGCCACACCGGCAAGTACTACAGCTGTTTAATCCACTCATCTGCTGATGGGCACCTGGGCTGTTTCCAGATCTTGGCTATTGTAAATAATGCTGCTGTGAACATAGAAGTGCATTTATTTTTCTGATTGGTGTTTTGGGTTTCTTAGGTTGTATTCCCAGAAGTGGGATTGCTGGGTAAAAAAGCCATTCCATTTTAATTTTTTGAGGGAACTCCATACTGTTTTCTACAGTAGCTACCCATCTGCATTCCCACCAGCAGTGCACTAGGGCCCTTTCTCCAAGTCCTCACCAGCACTTGTCATATGTTGATTTGTTGATGGTAACCATTCTGGCAGGTGTGAGGTGATATCTCATTGTCTTTTTGATTTGCATCTCGTTGATGATTATTGACATTGAGCATTTTTTCATATGTGTCTTGGCCATCTGTATGTTCTCTATGGAGAAGTGTCTATTCAGGTACTTTGTGTATTTTTAAATTGGATTGTTTTTCTTCATTTTGTTGAGTTGTATGAGTACTTTATATATTTTGGAGATTAACTCCTTATCAGATGTATCATTGGCAAATATGTTCTCCAATATAGTGGGTTCCCTTTTGATTTTATTGATGTAGTCTTGTTTATTTTTTCCTCTGTTTCCTTAGGAGATATATTGGGGAAAATATTGCTATGCAAGATGTCTGAGATTTTATTGCCTATCTTTTCTTCCAAAATTTTTATGTTTTCACAACTTACATTTAAGTCTTTTATCTATTTTGAGTTTATTCTTTTATATGGTATAAGTTGGCAGTCTAGCTGCATTTTTTTGCATCTACCTGTCCAATTTTCCCAACACCTTTTATTAAAGAGACTGTGTTTATTCCATTGTATGCTCTTGCCTCCTTTGTTGAATATTAATTGACCATAAAGACTTGGGTTGATTTCTGAGGTCTGATCTATATGCCTGTTCTTGTGCCAGTACCAGGCTGTTTTGATTACAATGGCTTTGTAAACTAGTTTGATATCTGATAGTGTGATCCCTCCAACTTTGTTCTTCTTTCTGAAGATTTCTGCAGCTATTAGAGGTCTTTTTTGGTTCCATATAAATTGTTGGAATATTTTTTCTAGATGTGAAATATGCCATTTTTTAAAAATAGGAATTGTGTTTAATCTAGCAATTGCTTTGGGTAGTATGGACATGGTAATGATGTTAATTCTTCCAATCCATGAATATGATATATGCTTCCACTTGTTTGTATATTCCTCTATTTCTTTCTTCAATGTCTTATAGTTTTCTGAGTACAGGTCTTCTACCTCCTTAGTTAAGTTTATTCCTAGGAACTTTATTATTTTTGTTGCAATAGTAAATGGGATTGTTTCCTTAGTTTCTCTTACTGATAGTTCATTATTGGTGTATAAAAATACCATCAATTTCTGGGTATTAATGTTGTATCCTGCTACGTTGCCAAATTCAGTTATTAATTCTAGTAGTTTTTTGGTGGAGTCTTTAGGGTTTTCTATGTACAATATCATGTCATCTACAAATAATGAGAGTTTCACTTTCTCCTTTCCAATTTGGATGCTTGTTATTTCTTCCTCTTCTCTGATTGCTGTGGCTAGGACTTCCAGTACTATCCTATATAATAATGATGTAATATGCAAATTGAGACTCACAAGATGGCTGCCTATGACCAGGCTGGCAGGGGGATTATTGAGGGAGGACCAAACGACTGAACAGCAGGCTGCATGGGGTGACCAGGCCAGCTGGGATGTTAGTGAGGGTTGACCAAATGACTGAACAGCAGGCTCGTGGGGTGACCAGGCCGGTGGGGGGGTCATGAGGGGTGACCATACTGGCAGGGGGGGCAGTTGGGGGCATCCAGGCCAGCAAGGGGGGCAGTAAAAGGTGACCAGACTGGTGGGGGGAGCAGTTGGGGGCGACTAAGCCAGCAGGGGCAGCAGTAAGAGGCAACCAGGCTTGCAGGGGGGCGGGAAGTTGGAGGTGATTAGGCTGGCAGGAGGGCAGAGAGGGGCAATGAGGCTGGTGGGGGGGCAATTAGGGGTGACCAGGCCAGTGGAGGGGGCAGTTAGGAGCAACCAGGCTGGCAGGGAGGGGGAAGTTGGGGGAGACCTGGCCAGGAGCGGGGGGCAGTTAGGGGCGACCAGGCCATCAGGGGGTGGGCAGCTAGGGGTGACCAGGCAGGCAGGCAGGTGAGTGATTAGGAGCCAGTGGTCCCGGATTGTGATCAAGCCTAAACCAGCAGTCAGACATCCTCCGAGGGGTCCCAGATTGGAGAGGGTGCAGGCTGGGCTGAGGTGAGATCTCCCCCACCCCGTCATGCATGAATTTCGTGCACTGGGCTTCTAGTGTTGACTAAGAGTGGTGAACGTGAACATCCCTATCTTGTTCCTGACCTTAAGGGAAAGGCTTTTAGTTTGTGCCCATTGAGCATGATGTTGGCTGTAGGTTTATCATTTTGGCCTTTATTATGTTGAGATATGATCCCTCTATTCTCACTTTGCTGAGAGTTTTTTTCTTAATAAAAAATGAGTGCTGGATATTATCAAATGCTTTTTCTGCATCCATTGATATGATCATGTGATTTTAAAAAAAGTCCTCACTGGAGGATATTTTTTCCATTGATTTTATTAGAGAGAGTGGAAGGGAAAGAGGAAGGGGGAGAAAGAGAGAGAGGGAGAAGCATCGATATGAAAGAGACACACCAACTGGTTGATTCCTGCACATGCCTGGACTGGGACCAGGATTGAACTTGCAACCCAAGTATGTGCCCTTGATCAGAAATTTAACCCCTTCAGTTCACAGGCCAACACTCTAACCACTGAACAACCCTGGCCAGGGCTGATTATGTCATTTTTTTCTTTCATTTTGTTTATGTGATATATCATATTTGTTGATTTGAGAATTTTTTTTGTACCAACCTTGCATCCCCAGAATAAATACCACTTGATCATGCTTTATGATCTTTTTAATGGATCCAATTTGCTAATATTTTATTGAGGATCTTAGCATCTATGTTTATCAGGGATATTGGCCTATAATTTTCTTTCTTTGTAGTGTCTTCATTTGGTTTTGGAATTCAGATAATTTTCACCTTGTAAAAAGAGATTAGAAATTTTCATGATTTTTTTTTTTAATACTTTGAGGAGGATAAGTGTTAGTTCGTCTTTGAATGTTTGGTAAAATTTTGCCTGTGAAGCCATCTGGTCCAGGACTTTTGTTTGCTGGGAGGTTGTTTTTGTTGTTGTTGTTGTTTATTACTGTTTCAATTTCATTAGTTGTTATCTGTTTATTAAGATTTTCTGATTATTTCTGATTCAATTTTGGAAGATTGTATATTTGTAGTAATTTTTCCATTTTGCCCAGGTTGTCCAATTTGTTGGCATATGGTTTCTCATAATATTTTCTTAGTATCTTTTGTATTTCTGTGATGTCAGTTGTTACTTCTCCTCTTTTATATCTGATTTTATTTATTTGTGTCCTCTCACATTGTTTCTTGATGAATCTAGCTAATGGTTCGTCAATCTTGTTTATCTTTTCAAAGAACCAACTCTAGGTTTTATTGATCTTTTGTATTATTTTTTTAGTCTCTGTCATTTATTTCCACTCTGATCTTTATAATTTTCTTCCTTCTACTTAATCTGGGCTATGTTTGTTGTTCTTTTTCTAGCCTTTTAGGTGTAAGGATAGATTGCTTATTTGAGATTTTTCTTGCTTCTTTAGGTAGGCCTGTAATGCTATGAACTTCCCTCTGAGGACTGCTTTCAAGGTGTCCCATAGATATGGGGTTGTTGTGTGTTAATTTTCATTTGTTTCCAGGTAATTTTTTATTTCTTCCTTGATCTCCTTGGAAACTCATTGATTGTTTAATAACATGCTATTTAGTCTTCGTGTCTCTGAATGCTTTTGAGTTTTTTTATTGTAGTTGATTTCTAGTTTCATGTCATTGTGATCTGAGAAGATGCTTAATATGATTTCAATCTTCTTGAACTTGCAGAGACTTATTTTGTGTCCTAACATGCAGTCTATCTTTGAGAATGACCCATGTGCACTTGAGAAGAATGTATATTCTGCTGCTTTGGGATGAAATGTTTGGTAAATATCACTTAAATCCCCCTGACCCAGAGTGTCTTCTTTAAATGACTGTTCCTTGTTAATTTTTTTGTGTAGAAGTCAAGTCAGTGGTGTGTTAAATTTCCCTACTATAACTGAATTGTGGTTGATTTCTCCCTTAAAGTCCAACAAGAGTTTTTTATTTTATATATATTTAGGTGCTCCTATATTGGGTGCATATATGTTTGCCAGGGTTATGTCCACTTGTTATATCAATTTCTTTAGTATTATGTAGTGACCCTGTCTCTTTTATGGCCTTTGTTTTGAAGTCTATTTTGTCAGATATAACTATTGCTATACCAGCATTTCTTTTGTTCCCATTTGCATGAAATTTTTCCATCCCTTCACTCTCATACCCTGTGTGAATCTTTTGTTCTGAGATAGGTCTCCTGTGGACAGCACATATATGAGGCATGTTTTCTTATCCATTCAGCTATGCCATGTATTTTGATTGGAGCATTTAATTCATTTACATTTGAGCTTATTATTGATAAGTACTTGTTTGTTGCCATTTTTTCATTATACCTATGTACCTATGTTCCTCTATATATTTCTTCTTTTTCTTAAAGCAGTCTCTTTAACATTTTGCAGTGTTGGTTTGGTGGTAATGTGCTCCTTTAGCTTTTCTTGTTTTGTTTTGTTTGGGTAGCTCTTTATTTCACCTTAAATTTTAAATTATAGCCTTGGTAGATAGTCTTTGATTCAGGTCCTTGTTTTTCATTACTTTGAATATTTCATGCCAATCCTTCTGGCCTGATGTGTTTTGTTGAGAAATCAGCTGACAGCCTAATGGTAACTATCTCTCTCTTGCTGTCTTTAAGATTCTCTCTTTGTGTTTAATCTTTGCCATTTTAATTATGATGTGTGTTGGTCTGGGTCTCTTTGGGTTTGTCTTGATTGGAATTCTCTGTGCTTTCTGAACTTGTGTGACTTTTTGCTTTACCAGGTTAGGGAAGTTTTCAATCATTATTTCGTCAGTTTCCTATTCCTTGTTCACTTTCTTCTCCTTCTGGTATACCTATGATGTTGATGTTATTACATTTTGTGTTGCTCCAAAATTCCCTTAAAATATCCTCATTTTTTTTTTTAATATTTTTTTGTTAATCCTCACCCAAGGATATTTTCCCATTGATCTTTTTTTTGTTGTTGTTGTTTTTTTTTAGAAAGAGAGTGGAAGGGAGGGAAGAGACTGAGAAAGAGAAATATCAATGTGAGAGAGACACACTGATTGTTTGCTCCCACACATGCCCTGACCAGGGCCAGGGATCAAGCTTGCAAACATGGTACATGCCCTTGATCAGAATCAAACCTGGTACCCTTCAGATTATCCTCATTCTTTTGCCTTCTTTTTTTCTTTTTCCTGCTCTGATTTGGTATTTTAAATTGTCTTCCAAATCACTCATTCAATCCTCTGCTTTATCCAACCTATTTTTAATTCTTTCCTGTGTATTCTTGATGTCATATATGCATTATTCGTTTCCAACTTGTTCTTATTCGTGGTTTCTATGTCCTTTTTCATGCTTTTATAGTTCCCACTAAGTTTCTTATAATTCTCACTAAGTTACTTGAGCATCCTTATAACCATTACTTTGAAATCTCTATATGATAAATTGCTTGTCTCCATTTTATTTGCCTCTTTTTCTGGAGATTCCTCATGTTCATTTATTTGGGGTCTGTTTCTTTGTTTCCACATTTTGGCTGCCTCTTTGTGTTTGTTTCTATGCATTAGGTAGATCTGCTATGATTCCCAATCTTAGTGAGGTGGTGGCCTTATGTAATAGGTATCCTTTTGAACCCTATGGCACAATTTCCTTGATCTCTTGAGTTGGGTGGTCTAGGAATGTCCTTTGTGTGTTTTATGTGGGACCTTCTGTTGTAATTGGCTCTTGATTACTGTTGGCCCATTCATGGATGTGATTGATCCTCAGGCTGGCTGACTGTGAGGCTCAAGTTCAAACACATTGTGCAATGTCATACAGATTCTGATAACAGAAATAAAAACATAAAAAAGTATAAGAAATGAAAAAAATTAGAATTATAAAAGGAGAGAAATAAAAATGAAGGAAAAAAGAAAATAATAACAAAAATTTGTAGCAAAACCAGATTCCAGTGGACTCGTCATGGATCTTCTCCCCCGACACGTCAGTTATAGAGGAGGGGACTCCACCTCCATGGCCACAGAGCCTTATCTTCAATCTTCAGTCCACTTAGAAACAACAGTTTTGAATTCTAGTAGTTTTGATTCAAAGTGCAGATAACAAGGTTTTGGAAGAGCCTAGCCAAGGCCAAGACCGACAAGCCCACGGCCAGGAGGCCCAAGGCGACCCAGCAGAAGACCAAGCCCAGGAAGGGAGCCTCTAAGAAGTAAGAGGCCAATCTTCAAAAGAAAAACGACACACAAAAAACAAAAATAAAACAGGAAAAATAAAAAGAATAAAAAAAGTGTGAAGCCTTTAGGGTCCTTCCCTGATGTTGGCTGCAGCAGACACTGGTGTGCAGGTTCTGGACCCCCCAGGAAGTTCGCTGATGCAAGGCAATGTCAAACGCTGCCTACACCAGGCTTTCAGCAGCCTGTCCACAGCTACAAGCAATCCAGAGTCTCTGCTGTGCTTGGCTGCACAAGAAGGACCCGGCTGTGCTCCGAGGCCAATTTTTACCATCAGAGGACCCAGAAGTGGGTCAGCAAGCATCCCAAAGCATCCTGAGATCTGCCTCTGCCTGCCTCCCCATGCTGGCTGGCTGCCCGGCTTAGTCAGGGAAAAGCTTAGTCTCTGAAAAAGCCTCTGGTAGAATTGGGAAGATGAAGTCACTGGATCTCCTGAGGGGTAGGTGTCATTCAGACTTCAGAGAAGATGGGGTGTGTTTCCCTGCTCCTGAGCCACATGTGTGAGTCTCACCCAGATTTTCCCTGACCTTGGCAGGGCAGAGCCCCTAGTAGTCAGGTGGGTGGAGCCTACAGAGCCCAGAGACTGTGTCTGCTGGAAGCTCAGGGAGGGGTTCTATTGGCACTCCTGTGAGGTTCCCTGGAAAGTGGGGGAATGGCCCATCCCAAAGCCAGTCACTGACAATCCCTGAGTCTGCCCAGTCCTCTAAGCCCTGGCCTCTGCTGGTCAGGCGAGCAGGGTTCCCCAGGGCGGGGGAGTTGCCTTGCCCAGGCGGCCGCTGCTCAGAGGGGATTGTTCCTCCCATGGGAAATGGCTGCAGCAGTACCAGAGGACGAACTAACACAGGGAACCCATGTTGCTCCCAGAGCCAGCCACCACTCTCCTCAGGAGACGCCAGTTCTCACCCTTCCCTCCAAGGAAGCCCAGGGTGAGTGGCTGCAGACAAAAATGTTGCACGTTGGCCCTTTAAATGGGTGGCTTTGAATCCAGCAGGCTCCACCTCTCCTTGGCAGACAGAAGCCCCACTCCTTTTCACAGCTGAATAGGATGTGGGTATCTGTTCCTGGTCTGGCTCTCTGGGCTGGGAGCCCCGTCTGGGGCCAGGCTCCGCGCCTCCCAGGGGAAATCTCCCACAGCTGAGATACCCCTACGCAGCCTCAGCTGCTGCCTGTGGGAGCAAGGCCAGCCCTTCCATGACGTGGCTTTTGCAGTCCTTGGTTAAAAGTCTCCTCTTCAGCCCTGGCTGGTTCCCTCAATGGTTAGAGTGTCAGCCCGTGCACCAAAGGGCTGCGGGTTTGATTCCCAGTCAAGGGCACCTACCTCAGTTACAGCCTCGATCCCCAGCCCCACCCCCACTGTTTCTCTCTCACACCCCTGTCCCTCCCCACCACTCTCTCTAAAAATATTAATGGAAAAAGTATTCTTGGGTGAGGGTTAAAAAAAAGTCTCCTCTTCAGATAGTCTCCAGCTAGTAATTCAGGGTGATTTTCCCCCAATTTAGCTGTAACTTCCAGTGTGGTTCTGGGAGGCACTGCAAGCAAGAGCTACCTACTCCACTGCCATCTCTGAGCCCATGGTCTTTACTTCCTTCCATATAACAAAGTCTGTGTCTGATTTTGTTTTCAGGTTCCTGGCCACAGCCGGTGGTGGGCTTTCTTAGTCTTGGTGCTCACAGTGGCTTTCATGCCCTCACCTGATGTATCTGCAGGAAATGTTTTGGGTCAAAGGCAGACAGGCAGAGAAAGGGGCAGTGTTACAATATTCCACGAGTATTGGCACCTTGCTGAACACAGAACAAATCAGAGAAAAGCTTTTCCTAAGATAACTGCACAAGAACTCTGTAGCCCAGATGAATGGGAGAGGGAGAATTTGACTTATAGCATCAGCACACTTCCGGGCCCAGCACCCTCACAGCCATGGGTCCAAGCCTGGGCTCTGAGTTGAATCCTTACTGCACCACGTACCTGTGTGAGTGACTAGAGATGGGTGGTGACTAGAGATGGGTGACTTAAACTCTCTGAGACTCAGTTTCTTTATTCATAAAATGAAATATCATAGTACCTCTCTATCACATAGCCTCGTTGTGGTGACTGAATGTGACCATGCAATTGATCACAGCACCTGACAAAGAGTTAGAGCTTAATAAATGCTACCTGTTATTTTTATGAATGGAAAGGCGAGTCTGCAAGCTCCATATTAAACATCTGCTCTACTTTCTCCAAGGTTTCTCCAGAAAGCCCATAAATATGGATCTTGGTAAAATGCTTGCAGTCAACATTTACAACTTTGGTGCCTGTTGCATGTCACAATCCAAGTAGGATGGGTAAGAGCAGAAGATGAATAACTCTTCATCTGAAAAGCTGGCTTTGCCACTCTGAGCTCAGTTCCTTTCCTTTCATTTACCCTATCCCACATCCCATCTTCTCCACAGTAGGTGCCGAATAATTGGCATCTCTTTGTCTTTGGTTGGATTCCCCCAGAGGCCAACCCTGAGACAAATTTGTGAGTACCTTTACTCTACTTGGGAAGTGAACCCAGGAACTTGAGAAGGGAAGGAAGGCAAGGCACCTTAATCAGTAAGGTCACCGCCCTGGCCAACTGGGGCCCACCCCACCTATAACCTCTGGGGGTACTGTGGAGCATGCCTCAGAGCTGCCTCACCCAAGAGATGAGGAAGCTGAGAGTTAGCCACCAAATCTGGCCCATCATCGGCTGAGGGCTGCTCCCAAGAGATGCTCCTTGGCCAGGGTCTTGGTGGCAGTGGTAGGAAGCCATCAGGTGTGAAAAATCTGGTCCCAAGGTGACATGGGCCTGGCCCTGGCAGCTTCACCTACCCCACTCCACGACTGCTGAAGTTTTAAAAAGCTCTTTGCATTCAACCCCGGATATGTGTTACATGTTTAGTAATTGCCATATCTGAATCGTCATGCCCTGGAGCCTGGTCTTGCTCTTAGGACCATGTGATTTCTGCTACCTGCTAACACATCTACCCCAAACAGACTGCCTTTCCTTGGAGGGAGTTACAGAGGCCACATGCCAGGGCCTGTTTCCTCTCTGAGGTCCATCAAACTAGCCACGTCTGGTGCGTGGGGTTTCAAGGTGGTAAGTAATGAGCTGAGACAAGCCATTAATCTTCTTAAGAGTTCACCAAGATCAACAGCTTTTGGTCAAGGTGACCTGATAAGGCTGGGCTGACAACCAGAGAAAGCAATGTCTGCTAGCATGGGGATACCACGTGCCTGGTGTCTAAGCTCATGCTCAGGGCCGTTCTGTGTTTCTTCGTCCTTTTAATGACAATAGTTACCATTCACTGAGCTGTTTCTACATGCCAGGCACTGAGCTAAGCACTTCTCATATATATAATGTCAAAAGACAAAGGGTGGTATCACTTTTTTACAGCTAAAGAAATATGGGCACAAAGTAATTAATAACTTGCCCCACATCACAGAACAGATAAGTGACAACACAGTTTAACGTAAGTCTCCCTGACTCAGAAGCATCAGTTTAAACACTAAACACATTATATTTCATTTGTGGTCAGGTTTTTTCTTTTTAACCTGAAGTGTTATTGCCAGGAGTGTGGTAGTGAGCTGGCTCTGGGGAGTGAGGAGCTGTGTGCAGGGACAGAGGCTAGCCCTGATTTGTAGCATTTGCCAATTTCTGTAGCATAAATACCCCACCATGTCCAATTTCAAGATACCAAGGGTTTAACAATCAGTTTACAAAAATCCTGAGTATTTAATAATTGGTTCTCATAAGCCTTATACCATAATTTTCCATGTATAAGACGCTATTTTTAACTAAAATCTTTAGACTGAAAATTGAAGGGCACCTTATACACGGAAGTCAGCCGAGGATGGAACCATGCAGGTGTGTAGATGCCCATACCTTGTCAAACAGGCTTCCTCCCATCATGAGTCTTATTGTTACTGACGTCAGCTGATGCTGTAATTGGAGGTGGAGATGGAGAGTGCACAGATGCAACAGGGACCTGAGGGTTCTGAGCCCATAAAGATATCAAAAAATAAAAAGATACTAAATACCAGTAAGCGATTGTTTGTCTTACTCTGCAAAATTCAAAATGAATGATTTATGCTAATTAATGATTCATGGTGCGTAAATCAACTACCCACAAGTACATTGTAGTTATTCCTAATCAAAGCTCTGTGCATCACTATAGTCATTTCTAACTCCTCAACGTGCATTTATTCACAGAGATCTTAGGACTTCCATACATTTACTATGAGGCCTGTAAGCTCCGGAGTCAGAGTGTCTGAGCTCAAACCTACTGGGTGACCTGTTAGCGGTGTGTTCCTGGGCAAGTGGCTCAGCCACCCAGGCCTCAGGTTCTTCAGTTGCAGCAGCGCAGGGTAAGCAGGACCTGCCTCGCAAGTTCACGGTGAAGAGGAAAAGAAAACGAGTTAACATGTACAAACTGTTCAGCACAGTCGCTGGGCACATTCTAAGCACTTAATAAAAGGTGGCTATTACTTATATTATTGGATAGATGACATGCAAGGATGTCCTTGATACTTTTTAAGTGAGAAAGTTGGTTTATGCATAAAATAGTTAAACTAGAGGTACTCAAACTTGGATCTCAGAACTCTTTATACACTTAAATTATAAAACTCTGAAAATATTTTAAAATGTGAGTTTGAAATATTAATTAAAAGGACAATAATAAATCCATTACATGTTAACATATTTTCTCACCGCCCCCCGCATAGTGGGGAGAACGCAGGGACTTGCCCCAAGGCAGAGGTGTGAGGCGTGAATGAAGCGCACACAAGTGAACAGGAAGTCCCGCCCCCGCAGCCCCTCCGCACATGCTCAGTAGGCCCTCTGCTGCCCCGCCCGCCGACCCCAAAGCAGGAGCGTGCACGAGGCTTGGCGCCGAGGGGGCGCCACAGCTTCCCCAGCCTCCCGGTCGGCGGCTTCGGGATCAGCGGCCAGAAGACGCCATACTCCTTCTCCCGAGCCCCCCACCCCCCGCCGTAAGCGGGGTGCCCCGCGCGGACCCGGGACGGCGTGGGGGCTGTAGCTGGAGCGCGGGACGCAGCGGGGAGGCGCCGCGGGGACCGCCCGTGGGGCGGAAGGGAGAGGGAGGAAGGTCCCGCCACTGAAGAGCTGCAGAAACGCCCCGACTTGGAAACCGGCTCCAGGACAGCCTGCACACACCGAACGGCACACTCCCTCGCCGCTCCGGCGCGCACGGGGCCACAGGCCTCTGCCTTCACCCGAGGCCCGCCGCCTCCGGGAGCCCGCAGGTCAGAGTCAGTGCCGCGGAGCGCCAGGCCGGTCAGGCTGCAGAGGCCCCGCTGGAGTGAGAGGAGCACCGATGTGGGGAAGGAGTCCCCATGGGGTCCGGCTGTGGAGGTGAAAGGGGATTGTGTATGAGTAAGGCGGAGGGCTGTTGGAGACCTGTACACTCCCACTGAGGGCCTGCATACAGACCTGCTCATTTTTAAAATCAGGGTAGTTTAAGGGACCACATCAAGCAGAACAATATTTTCATCATAGGGGTACCTGAAAGAAAAGAGAGAAAGCAAGGGGTTGAAAAGCCTTTGGAAGAAATAATGACTGAAAACTTCCCTAACCTGGTGAAGGAAAAGACATACAAGTCCAGGAAGCACAGGGACTCCCAAGCAAAATGAACCCAAAGAGGCCTACATCACAACACATCATAATTAAAATGCCAAAGGTTAAAGAGAGAGAATCTTAAAAGTAGCAAGAGCTAAGCAGTTAGCTATGTACAAAGGAGCTCCCATAAGATTGTCAGCTTATTTCTCAACAGGAAAATTTTAAATAAACCTTACACCTAAAGGAACTAGAAACTAAAGATCAAACCATGCTCAAAGGGAGAAGAAATAAGGAAATAATAAACACTAGAACAGAAATAAATGAAGTAGAGTCCTAAAAAAAGAATAGAAAAAAAAAATCAATGAAATCAGGTGCTGGTCCTTTGAAAAGAGAAACTCAATAAACCTTTAGCCAGACTCATCAAGAATAAAAAAGAGATGGCACATATAAATAAAAATCAGAAATGTAAGTGGAGAATTGACCATTGACACTGCAAAAATACAAGGATTAGAAGAAAATATTGTGAACAATCATATGCCAACAAATTGAACAGCCTGAAAGAAGTGGATACATTCCTAGAAACATACAATCTCCCAAGATTGAGTCAGGAAGAAACAGATAACCTGACCAGACCAATAATTACCAATAAATTTGAATCAGTAATAAAAAAAAAATACTCCCAACAAACAAAAGTCCTGGATCAATGTCTAAACAGGTGAATTTTACCAAACATTCAAAGAAGAATTAAGTCCTATCCTTCTCAAACTATTCCAAAAAACTGAAGAGGAAGGGAGGCTCCCAAGATCATTTTATGAGCCCAGCATTACCCTGATACCAAAACAAGACAGACACTACAAAAAAAAAAAAAAGAGAGAATTATAGGCCAATACTCCTAATGAACATAGATGTAAAAATTCTCAACAAAATGTTAGCAAAACCAAATTCTGCAATACATTAAAAATGTCATACACTATGCTCAAGTGGGGTTTATTCTTAAGGGTGCAAGGCTGGTTCAATATCTGCAAAACATGACACAACACATACACAAAATGAAGGATAAAAATCATATGATCATATTAATAGATATAGAAAAAGTATTTGACAACATCTATCATATATATGATAAAAAAAACCTCTCAGCAAAGTGGGGATAAAGGGAACATATCTCAACATAATAAAGCTAATATTTTACAAACCCACAGTTAACATTATACTCAATTATGAAAAGCTAAAAGCTTTTTTTATTAAGATTAGGAATAAGACAAGAATGTCACCAATTTTATTCATCATAGTATTAGAAGTTGCAGTCACAGCAATCAGACAAGAAAACGAAATAAAAGGCACCCAAATTGGAAGTGGAGAAGTAAAGCTGTCATTATTTGTAGATAACATTATACTATATAGAGCGAACCCTAAAGAATCCATCAAGAAACTATTAGAAGTAATAAATGAAATCAGTAAAGTAGCAAGAGACAAAATTAACATTCAGAATTCAATTGTGTTTTTATATACCATCTAGAACAGTGATGGCAAACCTTTGGAGCTCGGTGTGTCAGCATTTTGAAAAACCCTAACTTAACTCTGGTGCCGTGTCACATATAGAAATTTTTTGATATTTGCAACCATAGTAAAACAAAGACTTATATTTTTGATATTTATTTTATATATTTAAATGTCATTTAACAAAGAAAAATCAACCAAAAAAAAATGAATCCGCATGTCACCTCTAACACGTGTGTCATAGGTTTGCCATCACTGATCTAGAGGCCGGATGCACGAAATTTGTGCATGGGTAGGGTCCCTAGGCCTGGCTGGCAATCAGGGTCAATCTGTGGGGCAACTGGTGGGGCAATCAGGGGGCCCCGCTGGCACCCACCTTGGCTGGCCTGGTGCCACTCGCCAAACCCGCTCCCCACCACTGCTGCCACTCACACAGAGGGAGGCGACCAATAGGGCAAATTGGGGTTGTGACGCCGGTCTGCTTGCTGGCCGGCCCCACCCCAGCTGGCATCCACCTTGGCTGACCTGGGGCCTGCGGGCTGGGGGCAGCTCCTGCATTGAGCATCTGCCTCCTGGTGGTCAGTGTGTGTCATAGCAACCAGTCATTCTGCCATTTGATCGATTTGCATATTAGATTTTTATTATATAAGATTGCATCAAAAGTAATACAACACCTAGGAATAAACTTAACCAGGGAAGTAAAAGATCTGTGCTAAGAAAATTATTAGACATTGAAGAAAGAAACTGCAGAAGATACAAATAAATGGAAGGATATACTATACTCAGGTATAGAAAGAACTAACATCATTAAAACGTCCATACTACTCAAAACAATCTACAGATTTAATACAATTCCTATCAAAATACTGGTGGCATTTTTCACTGAACCAAAACAAATATTTCTAAAATGTATAGGAACCTCAAAAGACCCTGAATACCCAAAGCAATTTTGAGAAAGAAAAGCAAAGTTCAAAGTATCACGCTCCATCAATTCAAACTGTACTACAAAGCTATCAAAATAGCATGATACTGTCATAAAACAGACACATAGATCAATGGGATAGAATAGAGAGCCCAGAAATAAACCTGCACCTATATGGTCAATTAATCTATGACAAAGGAGAGAAGAACATACAATGGGTTAAAGAGTCTATTAATAAATGGTGTTGGGAAAATGGGACAGATACATGCAAAACAATGGAACTAGACCACTTTCTTACACTGTATATAAGAATAAACTCAAATCATTAAAGACATAAATGTAAGACCTGAAACCATAAAACTCCTAGAAAAAGCATAGGCAGTAAACTCTCTGACATTACTCTTAGCAGAATCTTTTTGGATATGTCTCCTGGGACAAGAAAAACAAAAGAAAAAATAAACAAATGGGACTACATCAAACTTACAAGTTTTTACACAGTTTACAAAGCCATTAACAAAGTGAAAAGACAACCTACTGAATGGAAGAAGATACTTGTCAATGATACATGTGATAAGGGATTAATATCCATAATTTATAAGGAACTTACATAATTTAACACCAAAAAACCCCCCAAATAATCTAATTAAAAAATAGGCAGAGGATCTGAATAGACATTTCTTCAAAGAGGACATACAGATGGCCAATAGACATGTAAAAAGACTAGAGGCCCGATGCACGAATTCATACACCAGTGGGGTCCCTTGGCCTGGCCTGCGAGATTGGGCCAAAACTGACTCTCCGACATCTCCTGGGGGGTCCTGCAAGCCAGGCTAAGGGACCCCACCAGTGCACAATTGGAGCCAGGGAGGGACGCAGGAGGTTGGTCAGACAGGGAGGGACTGCAAGAGGGCTCCAGGGTTTGTCTGGCTCATCTCGCTCAGTCCTGATGGGTGGGACCCCCGCAGCAAGCTAACCTACTGGTCATGCATCTGCTCCTTGGTGGTCAGTGCATGTCATAACAAGCGGTTGAATGGCCTTCGCATATCATTAGCATATTATGCTTTGATAGGTTAAACGGATGACCAGAAGACTGGACACTTAGCATATTAGGCTTTTATTATATAGGATACTCAATGTCACTAATCATGAGGGGAATGAAAATTACAACCACAATGAGATATCACCTCACACCTGTCAGAATGGGGCTATCATCAATAAATCAACAAACAACAAGTGTAGGAGAGGATGTAGAGAAAAGGGAATCCCCATGTACTGCTGGTGGGATTGTAAGTTGGTGCAACCACTATGGAAAACAGTATGAACGATCCTCACGATTCTAAAAACAGAACTACCGTATTTATCCAAAGAAATCTGAAACACTAATTATGAAGAGATTTGTGCACCCCCATATTTATTGCAGTATTATTTACAAATAGAGGCCTGGTGCACGAAATTCATGCAGGGGGGTGGGAAGGTTCCTCAGCCAGGCCTGCACCCTCTCACAATCCAGGACCACTCAGACTGCAATTTTGGCCGAATCCTGGGCCTAAACTGGCAGTCGGACATCCCTCTTGCAATCCGGGACCTCTGGCTCCTAACTGCTTGCCTGCCTGCCTCATTGCACCTAATCACTTTGTCTGCCTGCCTGATTGTCCCTAACTGCTTGGCTGCCTGCCTGATCACCCCTAACTGTGCACTCTGCCTGTCTTCCTGATCACCCCTAACTGCTCACCTGACTGCTTGATTGCCACTAACCACTCTGCCTGCCTGATCACCCCCAACTGTTCTTCTGCCTGCCTGATCACCCCTAACCACCTCTGTCTCAGCCCCCACGACCATGGCTTTGTCAGGAAGGTCATTAGGCATCAGGTCTGATTACAATATTACACTTTTATTATTATAGACTAGAGGCCCGGTGCACAAAATCGTGCATGGAAGGGGGTTTCTCAGCCCAGCTTGCACCCTCTCCAATCTGGGACCCCTCAGAGGATGTCTGACTCCCAGGCCTAAACTGGCAGTCAGACATCCCTCTCACAATCGGGGTTGACTGGCTCCTAACCACTTGCCTGCCTGCCTGCCTGCCTGATCGCCCCTAACTGCCCTCCCCTGCCGGCCTGATCTTGCCCTCAACTGCCCTCCCCTGCCAGCCTGATCACCCCTAACTGCCTCTGCCTTGGCCCCCACAACCATGGCTTTGTCTGGAAGGAAGTCAGACATCTGGAAGATGGCTGGTCGACCTGGTCTAATTAGCATATTACCCTTGTATTAGTATAGATAGATTATATAGAATAGGATTGCTTAAATGGGGAGGAAAAGCCTTTTTCAGCAGGAAGAGATGCTCTTGGCAGACAAAAAACACATAATCCCTATATCTGGGCTGATAGCCAGTCATATGCACTATACTGCCAAACCGGTCATTAAAAAATTGAATCACTTTCTTACACCTTACACCAAACAGCTGTTGCCCTTAAAACCCCTCCTCAGCCCCCATCTTAGGTTCTGCCTTCTCAGTTCACCCAAAGTACGTTCTGATTGGCCGGTTTCTATGCCAGTCAGTGTCAAAAGCTCCGTCTCCTAGGCAGCCATTGGCTCCTCGCAATTCACCCAGATTTGGTTCTGATTGGTCAGTTTCTATGCCAGTCAGCATCTCTGGGCCTGATCATAGAGGTGGGGTTAATCAGCAGCCTCCCCAGGCTGCTGGCGAGCAGACGGAACTGCTGACCTTTGGGAGAGAGAAAGGCTTGACTGATCACCCTGCTTCTCTCTCCAGGCCTTACCAGCAGCCTCGCCTCTCTCTCTCTGAGAGGTCAGCAGTTCAGCCCGCTCGCCTGCTGCGCAAGCAGCCTGGCGTTCAGTCGAGCCTTTGGTCACTTTGGATGTTACAACCCTGGCTCTTTATATATATATACTAGAGGCCCTGTGCATGAAATTCATGCACTTGGGGGAGGAGGGGTCCCTCAGCCCAGCTTGCTCCCTCTCGCAGCCCGGGAGTCCTTGGGGGATGTCCGACTGATGAATTAGGCCCATTCCCTGCCAGCCTAAGCTAGCAGTTGGACATCCTTAGTGCTGCCATGGAGGCAGGAGAGGCTCCTGCCACCACCACTGCACTCACCAGCTGTGAGCCTGGCTTCTGGCTGAGCAGCACTTCCCCTCTGGTAGCGCCCTGACCACCAGGGGGCAGCTCCTGCATTGAGCATCTGCCCCCTGGTGGTCAGTGCATGTCATAGCAACCAGTCGTTTTTCACTGTTTAGTCTATTTGCATATTAGCCTTTTATTATATAGGACTAGAAGCCCTATTTATTATATAGGACTAGAGGAAGATTCATGCAATAGGTCTTCCTTCCCTTGGCTGCCAGCACTGGTTTTCCTCTGGCACCTGGGACTCAGGCCTTTGATCTGGCCGCAGCGAGGCTTGGCTTCTCCCCTTTGGCTGCAGTGAGGTTTCTCCACTGCAGCCGCAGCAGAGAAGCCTAGCCTCTTCAGTCTTCAGTCTTCAGTCTTCAGTCTTCGGTCTTCACTCCAGCTGGAGCCTTCAGTCTTTGCTCCTCACCTGTGTATGCATATTAACCGCCATCTTTGTTGGGTTAATTTTCATAGTCACTCTGATTGGCTGGTGGGCACAGCGGAATTACACCAATTTGCCTGTTTCTCTTTTATTACTGTAGATAGATAAAAAAACACATTCATCACTTCCCATCCTGGATCTTAGTTTTATATCTGTCACAGGTACACTTGGAGGGACTGGAAGGGTTGAATGATTTGTTCCTTCCATTCCTGACCTTCTCAGAGTCTGAGTGTTCTTCCATTGCTATGACCCTGGGCCTGACCCTCTCACGCCAGCTCTGTGGCCCTGAGCCTAGGCCCTCTGAGCCTCTCCTTACACATAACCCTGGTGGAGCCCGAGAGATCGTGCAGAACAGAGGCTCAGAATCCAGACACCCCTGGGATCAAATCCTGGCAACACCCTTTGCCAGCAATGAGACATGGAGCAATTTTTTTTTTTTCCTCTCTGAACCTCAGTTTTCCGTCCATCATGGCACAGGTATGAGGGTTTAAAAGCCTTTAGCCCAGCAACTGGTCCATCACAGGTGCTCCCTCAACATCAGCCCCAGGGCTGGGTGGAGCTTTGCCTGCTTCCCCCCGCAAGGGTCTGAGATTGGTAGACACAAGGGAACCTGTGAGAAATGAGCCCAGCAGACATTCAGACAGGCTCTCTCTGGATGCCTGTAACTCCAGGAACACATACTCCTGAATTAATCAGGAAAGAAGAGCAGGAAAGTAAAAACGAACCTACAGTGCAGGGTTCACCAACTCAGTGCCTCAGGCCAGGGAGGGATGCAGATGGCAAGGTTAATGAGTAAGTTAATTACTCACTTAACCAACTGGTACAGAGCCATGGAAACAAGAAATGCCTTCCTTAGAGAGGTGGGGGGAGGGGGGCGCTGGAGGGGGACAGCCTCAGGAGCCCAAGAGCTGGGTTCAAATTCCAGCCTCACCGCGAGCTAGCCTGGACAGCTGAGGCCCATTGCTTTGTTTCTCCTTGCCTCTAGGGACAGGAATATGGAGATCATCGTAATGTTGCCAGAGGACATACCGTAGATCTTCAGGGGTGTTGTGGGTAAAGACTCTCAGGGACACTCATGCAGGAAGGGTTCTAAGTGGCAGTGGTGAGGTTCATTCGAGTGAAAAGAGACAGGACACTCTCAAAGGCAGAGAGCAGGCCAAACCAGCTTTTAACCCACAGCCAGACACACTGCCCATTGTCATGGGGTGGGGTATGCCTGTGCCGTGTGCCAGTCTGTTTACTGTGCTCACCAGGCACTGTTTGTCCTTCTTCGTGCCCCTCTCTCTCCCTGCTTGCACACTGGTATAGGCCTCAGAAAAGTTACTGACCTGCTTGTTTGTTTGTTTGTTTGTTTTTGTCTTACTTTCCTCACATGTAAGCAGGTGGTTAGTAATGCTGGCTGTGTTGCATTGCTGCAGAGTTGGGCGGGTGAGCGTGAGCATTGTGGCCACAGCAGGGCCTGGGATGAGCAGCTGGTGGCTGAGTTTGCAGCTGCTGCTGATGGGACTTGCCCCTGCTCTGCTTGCCCTGTCCTCTCCCCAACCAGGCCTGCCTCCTGTCATTCTGCGCCTCGCTCACGCGCCAGCCTCTGCACCAGCTGTGCCCTGGCCCCAGCACTTTCCCTGCCCTTGTGTGTCTAATTACTAGTAATCCCTGCCTATCTCTCAGCTACCAACTCAATCAACTGAAATATTGCACTTTTCAGGAAAGGCAAGCTCTCTCCTCTTGGTGTCACAGGTGCTAACTCAGTCTTTGAGGCTGAAAGTGTGGAATGAATTCTCTGATTAGCAATGCCTAGGACATTTGTCCACTTGGGAGCAGTGTGAGAGGACCAGAGCAGAGACCCATCAAAAGCCTCAGGCTGCGGGAGGAGGGCTGGCAGTGCCCCAGGAGGAGGGAGCTGCTGTTCTTGGCAAACAGAACTATCGTTGTCCAAACACTGTCCCAGGACACAGACAATGTGATGTGTGTCTTAGGACAGTCACCCCAGAAGTCATGTGAGGACTGTCAACCCCTGGTTATTGGCACCAGTTCAAACAACAGGAATCTCCAATTTGGGGTGAGTGAGGAAGGAAATTTATTCAGTGCAAACAACTTCCAGCATGGCTATAACACTTCGGTGCTTTAGCTTGACCAGGAGACACATTCTTTAGTGGGAAAGGAAAGTATGTTCCCCAAGCCAGAGGGGAGCTGGTTTATGTGAACAGAAGTCCCTGCTCCTGGTCATTGATTGATCTGTCCTCATGCAAATGAGGGCTCCAAATTTTCAAAGTTTGATTGGCCCAAAAGGCACTGTCCTGATTGGTCAGAGCTGCACAGCTCTGATTGGATGGGGAAAGCCTCAGTCCTATTAGTTGAAATAGGATTCCAGGAAACCTTTATAAAGGCTGGCTCAGATGGTGGGAACACAGGGCAGGAGGCAGTTTAGCGCAGAGGCCTCTCTGCTGTATAGTTAGTGTAAGAGGCCTCCTGTGCAGAAATGGCTACTGGTCTCTGCTTTTTTTATTTGAGCCCAGTTAGCCACCAGGAGCCCTTCTTATTAGGTGCCTTTTTTTTTTCTCGGGGTTCACAGGACTCACTGAGGTGGGTGACTTGTACTTTTGTTGAAACGAGAAGGATGAGGACTGATGATTTGGGAGACATTTCAAAGGAGATAGACAGGAGAGGCTGCTAGCTTCTCAGCACAACGGGCCCAGAAAGCCCAAAGCCTAGGCTCGAATCCCGCCTCTCTCTTTCCCATATCCAACTACTACTAAGTCCTGTTGGCTCAACCTCAAAGATATATTCCAGTCTCTCCCCATCCAACAGTATACCCCCAGCCCCCACTCCTCTCCAGTCCAGGGAATGGCAAATGTTTCCTTTAAAAGCTAGAAAATGAATATTTCCAGCCTTGCAGGCCAGACAATCTTTATTACAGTCACTCAAACTTGCCTTTGGGGCAAAAAAAACCATAGATAGGGCATGTCTGTGTTATAATAAAACTTGATTTGAGAAAAGCATGGCCCACAGGCTAGAATGTGCCACCCCCTGTTCAAACCTACCCCAACAGTGTCTGTCTGGCCAGTGCAAAACCTACGGGCTGGTCTCCCTGCTTCCATGCCCCATATGGCAGCCCAAGTGATATTTTTAAAAGTAATCAGGCAGATCTGAGGAACAGCAGCTGTGTGTGAAGCCTCCCCCCACCAGCCAGAGGAGCCACCACAACTGTGAACAGCACTCACCAGAGGAGCTGCTACCAACTGAGGAGCAGCTGCTACCACAACTGCCCAAGGAGCAACCCCAGCCCAAGGAGCCACTGCCACCCAAGGAGCAGCCACTGAATGACTCAATATCTAGATATGGCGGTATGATCAAACATGGGTAGACAAAAAAAAAAAACCCAAAGGAAAGAAAAGGAGGACTCACCAGAAAAGCAGCTAAGTGATACAGAGGCATGCAACATGACAGAAAAAGAATTCAGATTAAGGGTCCTAGAGTGCATAAACCAGATGGAGGAAAAAATCAACAACTTATGCAAGAAGCAAGAAGAAACAGATGAAAAAATCAATAAATTATGTAAGAACCAAGAAGAAATGAAGAGTGATATAGCTGCAATAAAAAACACCATTGAAAGTTTCAACAGTAGACTAGGAGAAGCAGAGGACCGAATTAGCGAATTAGACGACAGGGAAACAAAACACACCCAAACTGAACTGCAATTGGAGAAAAAAATTAAAAGACAGGAGGAGAGCCTAAGGGAGCTTTGGGACAACATGAAACGAAACAACATATGAATAATAGGGGTGCCAGAAAAACAGAAAGAGGAACAAGGATTAGAAAACCTATTTGAAGAAATAATATCAGAAAACTTCCCAGAGGTGGGGAAGAAAAAAATCACACAAGCACAGAGAGTCCCAAACAAGGTGAACCCGAAAAGACCCACACCAAGACATATCATAATTACCATGGCAAATGTCCAGGACAAAGAGAGAATCTTACAGGCTGCAAGAGAGAGACGGAAAGTTACATTCAAGGGATCTCCCATTAGATTATCAAATGATTTCTCAACAGAAACACATCAGGCCAGAAAAGAATGGACGGAAATTTACAAAGTGATGCAAAGCAAAGGACTGAATCCAAGAATACTCTATCCAGCAAGGCTATCATTCAAAATTGAAGGGGAAATAAGCTTCACAGACAAAAAAGGCTAAGGGAGTTAGTTTATCACCACCAAGCCAGCAATGCAAGAAATGCTAAAGGGACTGGTGTAAAAAGAAGAAATGAAAAGCTCAGAAAGAAAACAGATACACAAAAAAAGAAATGGCTACAAACAAGTACCTTTCAATAATAACTTTAAACGTAAACGGACTAAATGCTCCAACCAAAAGACATCGAGTGGCTACAATCATAGTAGGGGACTTTAATACACCACTGACATCATTGGATAAATCCTCTAGACAAACAATCAGCAAAGAAACAGCAATCCTAAATGACTCACTAGATCAGATGGACTTAATTGACATCTTCAGAACACTTCACCCCAAAGCCACGGAATATACATTCTTCTCAAGGGCTCATGGGACATATTCAAAAATAGACCACATATTGGGTCACAAACAAAGTCTTCCCAAATTCAAGAAGATTGAAATCATACCAAGCATCTTCTCAGACTGCCATCCTTCATTTCCCCTAGACCAGTGGTCGGCAAACTGCGGCCCCTGGAGTGTGGCTCTTCCACAAAATACCACGTGTGGGTGCGCACGTACAGTGCGGTTGAAACTTCGTGGCCACACTCAAGGGGCCAAAGAGCCACATGTGGCTGCAGTTTGCCTACCACTGCCCTAGACAGTCTGTCCTTGTCTTCATTTCTGTAGAGGACTCTGTATTTTTGGTTGTGGTGTCACATTTGTTTTGTTTCTGCTTTTTAAATTAAGTCTCTGGTTGAGACCCTGTGATGAATATATTAAACTAGAGTCCCAGTGCATGAAATTTGTGCACCGGTAGGGTCCCTAGGCCTGTCTGGCAATCAGGGCTGATCTGTGGGGCGACAGGAAGGGCAATTGGGGCCCCTGCTGGCACCCGCATTGTCTGGCCTGGTGCCGCCCACTCGCCAGCCCTGCCCTGACCCACCGCACCCAGTAGGGGCCTGCAGGCTGGAGGCAGCTCCTGCATTGAGCATCTCCCCCTGGTGGTCAGTGCACATCATAGTGATCAGTTGTTCTGCCATTTGGTTGATTTGTATATTAGGGTTTTTTTATATAGGATAAGTACATTTTGGTTTCTGTTTTTAAAAAAATCCTATATAATAAAAGGCTAATATGCAAATTGTTCCCTCCATGGGGAGTTTGACCAGGGGCAGGGCTGGCCCACCAACCACCTACAGCCCTTCTCCCTGGCTGGCCCAGCCCAATCAGCCCCGATGAGGACGAGCCGGCCAGACCTCACCTATGCACGAATTTGTGCACCAGGCCTCTAGTAAATAAATAAAAAGTAATCAGATGGCATCTCTTCCTGGCCTAAACTTGCCATTTGGCTTCCCCATTGCCCTTCCCAGAAGACTTATCTCCCATCTCCCGTGTCTCCCTGTCTCCCCATCTCCCCATCTCCCCATGTCTCCCTGTGTCTCCCCATCTCCCCATGTCTCCCCATCTCCTGTGTTTCCCTGTCTCCCCATCTCCCCATCTCCCTGTCTACCTGTCTCCCATGTCTCCCTGTCTCTGTCTCCTGTGTCTCCCTGTGTCCCTGTGTCTCCCCATGTCTCCCCGTGTCTCCCCATGTCTCCCTGTGTCTCCCCATCTCCCATGTCTCCCTGTGTCTCCCCATGTCTCCCCGTGTCTCCCCATGTCTCCCCATGTCTCCCCATCTCCTGTGTCTCCCCATGTCTCCCCATGTCTCCCCATCTCCCATGTCTCCCCGTGTCTCCCTGTGTCTCCCCATGTCTCCCCGTGTCTCCCCATCTCTCGTGTCTCCCCATGTCTCTCCATGTCTCCCCATCTCCCGTGTCTCCCTGTGTCTCCCCATGTCTCCCCTTGTCTCCCCGTGTCTCCCCATGTCTCCCCATCTCCCGTGTCTCCCCATGCACCTCCCTGTCTCCCTGTCTCCCTGTGTCTCCCCATCTCCCATGTCTCCCCATGTCTCCTCATGTCTCCCCATCTCCTGTGTATCCCCATGTCTCCCCATCTTTCTTCCTGCCACGCCCCAGTTCCCACTGACCTCACCCTGCCTGTGCACAGACCTGCAGCCACGGCTTCCTTCATGCTTGGCCACTTCAGCTTCACTGGAAGGTTCTCCCTGAGGCCCCAGCCCCCCACCCCCAAGCTTTGTGTCTGGGTCCTTTGGGTCATTCAGCTCCTGACTCTCCCCCTCCCTCAGAAAACCCTCTGATGTCCACTGCTGCTGCCTCCCTCCGCATGACGCCACTGGTGTCCCCCAGCCTGTCCACACTCAATGTGGGCATGGCGTCCTGGGAGGAGCCCTCAAAGGTCCGCTCGCTGGACAGAGAGGCTGCTGACCTGTGTCCGGCAATGCCTGGTCCACGCCTGCTCACCTCAGGCTTCTCCAAGGGCTGCTCCTGCACCTGCCGCTCCCTTGGCATGTGATGACGCCAAGCGCTTGAAGCTTATCTGACCCTCGTGCTTGTCTGGGACCCTGTGCAAACGTGCTTGCCACCCAGACCCACCCGGAGGAAGGCCGCCTTCCCACAGTGGGACTGGGGCTGCAGGCGGTCCCAGGAAGTGCCCATCCCGGAACCCGGCCTCGGTGCCCACTGCTCCTGGGGTGGGAGAAGGGTTACTTAGTTGCTTTGTTTCTTTGTTTTGGGGTTCAGTCCTTGTCCACCCACACCACCTCCCTCCCATGAGGACAGTGAGGCACAAGACTGGGTATTTCCACCAAATGCCCTCTCCCTCCTCCTTCCTCCTTCCCTCCTCCTGCGTAGGCCCCTCTTAGAGGGCCTGGGCTCAGGACAGTGAGCCTCCTGCCAGCTGGTTGGCGGTGAGGGGCCATGTGATGGTGCTCTGCTAAAGGGGCGCAGGCAGCACAGCATGAACTTCTGGGGAGGGTGCTGACGCAGCCAGTGGCGGCCATAACAAAGCACCACCGTCTGGCAGCTTAAGCACCAAGTGATGCTCTTAGGGTTCTGGAAGCTGGAAGGAAGCCCTGGCTCAGGTGCCAGCCAACTGGGTCCTGGGATGACGTTTCCAGGTTCGCAGCCCCTGCCCACTGTCTACACGGCCTGGTGCAGAGAGGAAGCGCGCTCTCTCTTGCTCTGTGTCAGGCCTCCAACCTCACCGTTATAACCTAATTTAACCTTAAGCATCTCCTAAAGCTTCAAAATGTAAATTTTGGGGGACACCATTCCGTCCACAGTCGCTAGGCAGCACAGCATTTGGCTGCTCCCTCCCTTTCCTCCCACCTCGAGTGCAGATCCGATGGCTGGAGCTCAGCAGCCACCTTGGAGCATGCGGTAACCTTGAGAGCAAGTGCCAGGTGCTGAGGATGGAGGCGGAGAAAGACGCCTGGGTTGACCTTGTGGAGCCACTGGTGCCTGGGTACCCCGTCCCCTGAGGTGCTGATGTAATTTGTCTTTTGGTGGACTAGGCATCATGATCTTTAAAAATCTCCTCTGGTGTCCTGGCCAGTGTGCTTAATGGTTAGAGCATCGGCCAGTGCACCAAAGAATCTCAGTTCAATTCCCGGTCAAGGGCACATACCTGGGTTGCAGGTTTGATCCCCAGCCTCGGTCGGGGTGCATGCAAGAGGCAACATCTCTCTTCCTCCCTCCTCCCTTCCTCTCCTTCCTCCCTCCTCCCCTCCCTCCCTCCCTCCCTCCCTTCTTCCTTTCATCCCTTCCTCCCTCCCTCCCTCCCTCCCTCCTCCCTTCCACTCCCTCTAAAAATTAATGGAAGAAATATCATCTGGTGAGGATTTAAAAAGATAAAAATCTCCTAATAGTGTGGTGAAGGCTTAGGAGAGGGGGTGCGGAGTAGAGGTGGGCAATAGGAGAAAAAAGGGGGGAACATCTGTAATATTTTCTACAATAAAGATAAATATTTTTAAAAACATCCTCTGGTTTTAAAGCAGTAGTTCTCAACCTTCTGGCCCTTTAAATACAGTTCCTCATGTTGTGACCCAACCATAAAATTATTTTCGTTGCTACTTCATAACTGTAATGTTGCTACTGTTATGGATCATAATGTAAATATCTGATATGCAGGATGGTCTTAGGCGACCCCTGTGAAAGAGTTGTTCGACCGCCAAAGGGGTCTCGACCCACAGGTTGAGAACCGCTGTTTTAAAGTGTTAAGGTGAGAACACTGTTAAAGAATACATTCTTGTGCAAGAGAATACACTATATTTTAAACTGGTATTTTACTTTTGTTATAGGAGGCTAACAACTTCTAACAATTAGACATCTAATTTTGGGAAATGAATCTTTTCTATCTAATAAGCGTCAGGATTAAGGTAAGTACTCAGATATAAGCTAGTCTGATGTGGCCTTTGTGTCAGTAAGTGTGTTTGTGAAGGTGAATTCCTGCATAAGGACCACTAGAAGCCAATGAGCTCTTTCTTTGTGTGATGCCACGTGCCCCGTGTTCCCAGCCCGAATGGGGAAAGGCCCCAAACAGCAGCTCTCCCCGTCGGTGAGAGAACTGGTTTAGTCAGCAGGGCCTGGGTTTGAATCCCAGTCCTGTCACTACAAGCTGAGAGCTCTGGGCAAGTCACTGGCCCTCTGTGTTCTGGATGTCCCCCAAATGAGGCTCATGTTCCACCCAGGGCCCAGGACTACATGAGGACTAACCAGCAACACAGGAAAAGCACTTCCCATCATGCCTGATGGTGTGACTGCTCACACAGGCAGCTGTCCTCGCGGGCTGGCTGCGGCTGGGCCTCCCCCTGGGTCCTTCCTGCGAGAGGAGGCTTTCCCCTGCGTTTAGGGAAAAGTGCCAGAACCGGGCTGCCCTCTGGAGGGGGAGCTAAGTGAGCAAACATGTCTGGAGCAAAGCTGATTCCTTTCTGGGGAGACACCATCTCCTGGGGTCAGGGGGCAGTGGGCTCAGAGGGCTCATAACAAGGAGTGCTCCAGACAAGCTGGCTGAGCAGCTGCTGTTTCTCAGACAGCCCCTCAGCTGGGCCCCACTTGTTCCCGCGGCTGCCGAGACATTCAATGGCAAGTGCCCTCAAAGATAACAGCACTTACACCACACACAAGAGTAAACTCCAAATGGATAAAAGACTTAAATCCAAGGCATGAAACCATGAAAACCTTAGAAGAAATCATAGGCAGTAAAATCTCAGACATCCCACGTAGCAGAATTTTTGCCAATTCATCTCCTAGGACAAGAGAAACAAAAGAAAAAAGAAACAAGTGAGACTACATCAAAATAAAAAGCTTCTGCACAGCAAAAGAAACCATCAACCTAATGAAAAAGGAGCCCACTGCATGGGAGAACATATTTGCCAATGATCCACCTGATAATGGGTTAATATCCAAAATATATAAGGAACTTACACAACTTCACAAAAGGAAGACAAACAATCCAATCAAAAATGGGCAAAGGACCTGAATAGACACTTCTCCAAAGCTGATAAACAGATGGCCAATAGACATATGAAAAAGTGCTCAAACTCACTGATCATCAGAGAGATGCAAATTTAAGCCACAATGAGATATCACCTCATTCCTGTCAGAATGGCTATCATCAATAAATCAATAAGTGTTGGCGAGGATGTGGAGAAAAGGGAACCCTAGTACACTGCTTTTGAGAATGTAGACTGGTGCAGCCACTATGGAAAACAGTGTGGAGTTTCCTCAAAAATTAAAAATGGAACTGTTGTTTGACCTAGTGATCCCACTTTTGGGAATATACTGGTAGTCTAAAAACACTAAAACACCAATCAGAAAGAATGTATGTACCCCTATGCTCATAGCAGCATTAATTACAATAGCTAAGATCTAGAAACAGCCCAAGTGCCCATCAGTATATGAGTGGATAAAAAAGCTGTGGGACATGTACACCATGGAATACTATGCAGCAGCAAAAAAGAAGGATCTTTTACCCTTTGTTACAGCATGGAGGGGCCTGGAGAGTATTATGCTACGTGAAATAAGCCAGTCAGAGAAAGACAAGTATCACATGATCTCACTTACTTGTGGAATCTAATGAACAAAATGAATTGACCAACAAAATAAGACCGGAAGCAGGGAGGCATGGAGCAGACTGACATACCTCGATGTGGGGTGGGGGGAGAGAAGGGATAAACCAAAGAACTTATATACTCCTATGCACAGCCCACGGACGCCGGCAATAGGGGGTGAAGACCTGGGGGGGGGGGCGGAGCTGGGAGGAGGGAGTTAAAGGGGGCGGGAATGTAAGACATCTGTAATACTATCAACAAAAAAAAATGTATGTATTGTTAAAAAAAGATAACAGCAATCGAGAGCAAGGGGCAAAACCCTGAAAGCTTGAGGCGGCCCCAGAGGCCACGCTTCTTATGTGCTGCTCACCTGCAAGCATGCGCTCTCATGGAGGCGGAACGGAGCGGCTGCTGACCCCCACCCTCCCCCGCCCTCCCCGCGTGGGGCTGCTGACCCTCTCTCTTCCTGCGTGAGGCTGCGGGCGCTGAGCCCAGCGAGGGAAGGGGCCGAAGGTGAGGACCTGGCAGGCCCGCTGCGTGTGGAGGACGATGAGCAAACAGACCATCCTCTCTGGGCTCCATGTGCGGGTGGGGCCTGGGCGCTATCACAAGTCACGGCGTCCAGACCAGCGTTTCTGGGAGAGGGTGGGGCGCCCATGCTCGGAGCCTGGGGCAGAGGCCCTCACCCAAGGCCCCTGAAGCCGCTGCTCGGCAGCTCGTGGTGTGGGGTGGCCACACTGTCTAGGGAAGGCGGGGAGTGGTCAGAGCTGAAGATCCCAGAAGCTTTGCAGGAAGGTGTGAGGCTGGGCAAGGACAGGGGTCCTCGCGGGCCTGTGGGGAATGGGGCGGATGGTGAAGGCCGCCTGGCTGGTCAGCTTCTCTCGGTTCTGAAATGGGGGCCCTGGACCCTTCTCTCCTGGGATTCTGCTCCCTCCTGCAGACCTGGGGTCAGGTTCCTGGAGGTGGGTGCAGGAATCGCCCATAGAGCTTTGGGCGACTCCTGTGCACCCTAAAGGCCTGGTTCCAAGCTTGAGCTTCCCCCGGAAGCCCCCCAGAGCTTGCTACACGCAGGCCGAGGGGCCCCACCTCAGCACCCCAGCCCACTGAGTAGGTCTGCATGTCTAAGGAGTCCCCGGCGGCCCTGCTGCTGCTGCTGGGCCCCTCGCTGAGCAAAGCGCCACTGTCCACCGCGCCGTGGAGCCCCAGTGCGGGGGAAGGGGGGGGCGGGGGGAGCTCCTGGCCGCAGGCTCCCCAGGTCGGGGCCACATCTGCACCCCTTGCCTGCAAAGGAGCTGAGAGATGCTCCGAGTGAGCAGTGGCTCCAGGAGCCGAAGGACCTGGACCATGGTCCTCAACTGACTGAGGCTTTACAAACACCCAGGGCCGGGTAGGCATGGAGCCCAGTGAGACTCTGGGTGCGAGAGGACGGGCGCACCGTCAGGTTTCACTTTCCCTGGAGAGTCTGCGTGCAGCAGCAGAAAACCTGGGCCGCTGTCAGCACCCACAGCCAACAGCACTCCGGGGAGGCGCCACAGCAGGGCCCACTCCTCCAGAGAGGCCCAGGGCACCTGGGCGCAGGGGCGGACCTGCCCCAGCAGAGAGGGGTCTGGGAAGGACGGGGCAGGGACCTGGCCAGATCCACGGCAGCCACACAGTCAGTGACACGGGCGAGGCAAGTCCACAGACACAGCCGCTCTCCTCTTCCCTGGCTGGACAGCATCTGCTGGGCTGAGCAGGGAGTGCAGAAACTCCCTGCGGCCTGGGACGGCCTCCCCAGGACAGAGATGGGAGCGCCCCTGCCAGGGCGGGCAGCAAACCCCGTGCCTCTGGGTGTGTGCAACTTTGCGGGGACTAAGAGGGAGGTCTGCTGGAACTGGTGCCTCACCTGAGTTAGTTTTTATTAAAAAGCAAATTCTCTGGCAGTACTTCTTCCTTCTAACTTGGGGTGAGACCCTGGAACCTGCATTTTAAACAGATGTCTGGGTGAGTTAATGTTATGATCAGAGAACCTCTTGTGTGAAGCCCCGGCTGCCTGAGCAGGGCCCTGGAGGAAGCTGAGACAGAGGGAGCATTCTTCACGAGATCTCTGCTGGGCACAGGCTGGCTCAGAAAGACCTGTCCCCACAGTTTACATCTGGGTCCAATGAACGGAGCTGACTCACCCCGGGAGCCTGGGTGTCACACTCACCTGGCTTGGACTTGATGTGCTTTTAAGGCCTATCTAATAGGATGAGCTGGATTGCTGGGCAGAGAACAAATGGCCTTCTCTCCTCTCGGGGGATTTCTAAATCTGCTCACTGGAGATCAGCTGCCCATCCCCACAGCGACGGACGTCTCACTGCCCAGCTTTGGCCAATGGCGCTGGCCTGCCCTGTCTTCCCAGGACAGATGTTCTTGTACAATCTGCTCAGCCTGCGGTACCAAGGATCGCAAATTAGGAAGGTGGGAGCCAGGAAGGAAAGGAGAGAGGGAGAGACAGGGAGAGAAGCTATTTAAGTTCACACTGACCTTGGCGTTCACAAGTTAACTCTGGAAAATCCAAAGGTCTGTGACCAACAGCCATTTTCCATTTTTTTAAATATATATTTTATTGATCTTTTACAGAGAGAAAGGGAGAGGGATAGAGAGTTAAAAACATCGATGAGAGAGAAACATCGATCAGCTGCCTCCTGTGCACTCCCTACTGGGGATGTGCCCGCAACCAAGGTACATGCCCTTGACTGGAATCGAATCTGGGACCCTTGAGTCCGCAGGCCGATGCTCTGTCCACTGAGCCAAACCAGTCAGAGCCCATTTGCCATTTTTTTTAAAACATATATTTTATTGATTTTTTACAGAGAGGAAGGGAGAGAGATAGAGAGTCAGAAACATCGATGAGAGAGAAACATCGATCAGCTGCCTCCTGCACATCTCCCACTGGGGATGTGCCCGCAACCCAGGTACATGCCCTTGACCGGAATCGAACCCGGGACCTTTCAGTCCACAGGCCGATGCTCTATCCACTGAGCCAAACCGGTTTCGGCCCATTTGCCATTTTGATGAGGCACAAATTTGGACAGTGTCTGGGGTCACGGAGGGCGAGTGGGTGGTGTAGCAGGCGTGGGCAGAGCTGGCACCAGGAGCCTCGCTCAGGGGAACTCCTGACACGGTGGGGGTTTGTTTCCTGGGGAGACGTACATGTCGTTAAAGAGAGAATTTCAGGGAATAAAGACGTAACTGTCAACTTGCGACTTGAGATGAACCCAGGAATCCGTTTCATCACTCCAGTGCTCAGACCAAAGGCTCCAGGAGGCCTTGGCCACGCCTCCCAGATACCGGTGGCCTCTCCATGGCAAGTGGTGGAGGGAAAACAGTGACGAGGCTCACACTCACTGATGCTGACTGTCTGCCGGCCAAGTGCACCTCACTAACCCAGGCCCGGGGCATGGATGAGGCCCAGGGAGGCTGGCAGCTGCTAGGCAGCCTCCCAGGACAGGGCAGAGCTGGGATTTGAACGGACAAAGACTTTCTTCATGACCAACACCTCGGGTCTGCCCTCCCAATCTGAGCTCATCCAGTGAACCCCCATCCTGTACCCGAGCCCCTAAGATCTGAGCAAGGCCGCCTTTGATGTGTAAGTGGTTGGCCTGCTTCTAGCGAGGACCCCCTGCCCCGGACGTCTTCCCCTTGGTCTTTTCCATCCCCCAACACTCGCCCTGCTTCTTGGCTGTAAATCCCACCTGCTCTTGCTGGTTCCCTGTGGAGCCACGCTCTCTCCCCTATGGCAACCGGCAGCCGTCTCCATCCCGGCTTTCCTGTGCTCCAATGCCGGCCAGAGGCAGCTCTCTCTCCAAGAATCAGGCAGCTGGACCCGGTATCTGCATGCCTTCTCTTCACACTGTCCCACTAGACCAGTGCCGTCCAACAGAACTGTAATGCTAGCCACATGTATCATTCACAGTTTTTGGTAGCCACATTAAAAAATGAAACATTTTCCTTAACAATTTTTAAAAAATATTTTTGTTATTGAATATATCTATGTCATTTCAACATGTAGTTGATCCTAAAAATTACCCATGAGCTAGTTTACATTCATTCTCTTTTCTCTCTAAGTCGTAGACCCGGTGTGTGTTTGGCACTCTGAGCACATCTCAGCTTGGACTCAGTCCCCACCGCTGGCGAGTGGCACCTGCCGTGGCACCTCCTGAGGGGAAGATTTGCTCGTGGGAGTGCCCAGGCAAAGGGCGCACGGAGAGGGAAGGGGGCGAACTCGGACACAAGGAGCCTGGCTGAGCAGAGGTTCTGCAGGCGGCTCTGGGGCAGGACCCAGGAACCACGTGGGGCTGGCCGCTCAGGAGTTTGGTGGAGCGCTGGGGGTGTGCTGGGGATGGAGGTAAACACTGACCTGGATTAGCAAGTGAAAACAGCAGGTGTGAGCGGCTGGAGGCACTGCTCCAGGCTGGGACAGAAGAGGCCTGTGTGGCTGGGAAGGGCCGGCCAGCAAGCAGCGCAGAGCGTCTCTCCGTCGTGAGGTGCAGGACAGCACCAGGGACCCTGTCCAAAGGCAGATTCTGACTCCGCAGGTCTGCGTGACGCCCGGACTCTGCGTTTCTGAACAGCACCACGTCCGGCGATGCCGGAGGGACCAGAACACACAGACTGTGCTCTGGGGACTGACAGTGACGTGGTGGGGTCGAGGCTGAGACTTACCTAAGCTGTGGAGTGCTCGTGGCGTGAATTCCGTCTAAGTTGCGGCAATAATAATCTCAGCTTGCTCCCTGAGCACCCACTGTGTGCCAGGCACTGTGCTATGTGCTTTATACCAGAGTCAGAGAGTTATGGCTGCCAGGACAGACCTGCCCTTCCCGGTGGGGTGAACGAGGCCTTACTGGGGCCCAGCCACACCCACGTGTGTGCATATTGGCCCCGGGTCTCCCGTGCAAAGCAGAGCCCAGTCGTTAACTGCAGGAGACCGGATGGCGGCCAAGCTGTTTGCCGCCGGGCCCTTATGGAGACACTTCGCTGACCCTTTGTTTGCACAACATGATATTTAATTCTTATCAGATTGCCCTGTGAAGTAGGTAATCTACTGTCCCCTTATACAGATGAATAAACAAAGGCTTAGAGCAGTGGTTCTCAACCTGTGGGTCACGACCCCTTTGGCGGTCGAACGACCCTTTCACAGGGGTCGCCTAAGACCATCCTGCATATCAGATATTTACATGACGATTCATAACAGTAGCAACATTACAGTTATGAAGTAGCAACGAAAATAATTTTATGGTTGGGTCACAACATGAGGAACTGTATTTAAAGGGCCAGAAGGTTGAGAACCACTGGCTTAGAGGAATCAAGGTACTTGCCAAAGTCCTTGCAGCTCATAAGAGAGGCAGATCTGGCCCTCAGACCCAGGCTTTCCACTGCACGGGCGTCAAGCAAATGAGAGTGAGCAGCAGAGGCCAAAGTGGGCAGAGGTCATCTTTCTGTGCAAAGGGCACAGGCACACATGTTCTGTGAGCACCGACGGCGTGCCAGCACGGGCTCAGTGCTTCTTTGTGGCTCTTGATCCCTCCCTGTCCTCCTTGCCCACCTCTGCACAGGCCTGCAGCAGTGCTTGCCTCCAGCCTAAACTCCCGCGTGGCGGGCCTCCGTCCAGGCCCACCCTGTCCCGTGTGTGACAGTGGCGGTTAGATCGACACCCACTCCCCCTTCCAGAGGCGCGGCTGCAGGCTGTCCAAGGTGCACCCGGCAGTAACTCGTCCCCACACCACTTTCCTGGCCCTACTAATCTTCCAGGGTCACCTCCCAAATCAGCTGCCTGTCCCTAGTCCTGCAGGCTCTGCTCTCAGGGCGCCCAGACACACACAGGACGCGATGGGCACTGGGGCGCACAGCCTGCGGGTGAGGAAATGCAGGGGCGGGAGCTGGTCTCCGCCTGGGTCCACGGCCTGAGCTGTGGTGTGCTCACTGAGGTGGCCATGTCCGGGGTGGCCCAGGGCCTGCTGGGAGCAGATGGGGAGTCCATGGCTCAGAGCAGCTGGGTCAGTTGCCCAATGTTGTCCACATGTTAGAACGGATTTCAGCCGGGGAAGCCTGCGGAATAGAGGCGGCGGGCCACATGCCCTCCTGTGGCTTGGTGTGTGTCAGCCCTGCCCACTGGGTGGGACCAGCACCTCTTCAATGAGGTCTACAGCCAGTGCTGGTGCCCCCGGGCTGAGCAGTGAGTGTCCATGGCAACTGCAGCCCGGGTCCGCGCCCAGGCACTGGTGACTGCAGCGGGGGTGAGGGTGGGGGGGGTGGGGGGTGCTGCCAGGGAGCATGACCGCCCTCCTGAGCTCATCTCTGGAAACCCAGCGCACTAGCCACGCGCTCTGCCCCCCCCCCCCCACACACACACACCCCTCCGTCCCCAACCAGTCCCTGAGCGTGCAGCCTGCCAGTGTGGCTGTCCCTGCTCCAGGCCTGGCTGCTCTTTTGCGCTATTGTTCTCTCGCGCGCCCCTCTCCTTCCCGGGCAGGCTCTGAGCAGGGGAGTCAGCTACCCGGACTTCCCGTCTGTAAGAGCCGCAGTGGCTGCTGCGGAGTAAGGGGAGCCCATCGCAGGGCAGGGCAGGGCAGGGCCGGTCGCATCGGACCCCGTGCAGGGCAGGGCGGTTCCTCTCGCTTCCAGCCCGGCGCAGGCACAGGGGACGCCCTTCGCCCGGCGGGACGCCCGCCCCCGGCGCGCAGAGCAGGGGGGGCCCGCGGTGGCGCCTGAGACGTCGTGCCCGCCGGGGCTCAGCTGCCGGCGGGGAGCGAGGCTGTGCCGGGGGCGCAGAGCTTCCGGGAGCCGCGTGCAGCCCGGGGAGACCGAGGGCGGAGGAATGGGCGCCGCCCCGCGACGCCGGCACCGGGGCCGCCGCTGCCTCCCTCCCGCCGCCCCCGCCGCCCCCGCGCTCCGCCCGCGGGACCGGGCGGCTCCGAAGCCTCCGAGAAGGTCGGTGCCGCTTGGGGAGCGCGCCCGGTCCTCCCGCAGCCCCTCCCGCTCCCCGCGGGGCGGCCCCTTCCGCTCGCCAGCGCTGATGTGGGTTTTCAGGGACTTTGAGAACAGACCCGAAAAGCACAAGCATCAACGGTAAACGATGTACACTCACCATGAACCAGTCCCACCGCAAGCACAGGCGGTGAGTCCCCAGCACGCCCGCACCGCCTCCGGGGGAGTTTCCTTCTGCTCCCGCCCCGGGCTCGCCTCGGTCCGCGGGGAGGACCTGTGCCGCGAACCGGGAACTTCCACCGCCCGCGCCCGGCTCTGTCACTCCCGCAGCGCAGGCCTCGGTGCCCAGGACCGCCTGCGATGCCCGTGGGCTGCCACAGGCGGGGGTGTGGGGGGGGGGGGGGGCCTGGGTTAGAGCCCACGGGAGAGAGGGAAGGGGCGGCGCAGGGAGAGTGAGCGGGGCTCTCGAAGGGCCAGCCGGAGCACTGCGCAGGGGGCGCGGGCGGTGCCAGCACCACCGCCTTCGCTCTTCCTGCTGCCCGAGGCGCTCTGTTGAGCACCCACTATGCTGAGCGCCTTAAGTCTAAGTCTCATCAATATCCACCCATTTTACAGGTGAGGCGACTGAGGCCGGGGCTCACATGCCCTGCCAAGGGTCACGTCCCGTGAGAGTTCGAGGCAAAATTCAAACCGCAGATGTGAGCTGACAGCAGAAGCCCGTGACTCAGTCCGGCCCCAGTGCTCTCTACCCCCCCCCCTCCCCCCCCCCCACACCCCGCCCACCACCACCACCACCCCAGGAGGGGCTGCCTGCCAGAGCAGCCGCATGGCTAGAGATGGCTAGAGGCTATTTCAGCAGGAAAAGCACGCGCGGCCAGGGGCACGGGCCAGCAAGGCAGGCCCCAGCCGGGCCCGGTGTGCAGAGGCCAACGCTGTGGGTCCCAGAGCAAGGCCATTCCCGGCTCCTCGGGCTTGGCCTTCCTCTGTGCGGCTCATGGTGAGAATGAGGGTGAAGATGGCCATGAGCTCCCAACCTGTTCTGGAAGATTCAAAGAAAATGACACAAAAAAATTAGCAACTCTGCAGGAGTCGAACAAGAAAGCAAGTCACTGGTGTGGTAATGAATGCAGTTTACAAGCACACAGAGTGGGGCAAAGGTAGGCGCCCAGCTGTGTACAGGAAACAGAGTCTATTTTTGTGTGATTATGTATTAATTGTTGTATTACTTTCCATAGGAGCCATGTAAGCCCCGTTTGCTCCATCCTGCACTTCGTTCAGGAGAGGGCAGGGGCGCACAGGAGCGCGGGATGGCTGCGGCCGGTGGGCTGATGGCACCTGTGAAAGCCTGGCCGAGCGGCTGACTCCGGAAGTCACAGGAGGATGCTGAGGTCCCGAGAGCGGAAAGAAGCGTGGAAGGGCCGCCTTGAAAGCCCTCAGGGACCTTGGAGAGTCCTAACCAGAAAGGCATGTGCTGTGGGGTCAGCCAGAGGGCACCCCGGGGGCTGTGGCTGCCCCTGGGCTTGAAAGGACTTCAGGACACTCAGCCAGGCCGAGCGCCTTCCTGCTCTCCTCCCGCAGGCCCTCTGAGCTGTGTCCCCCAGAGCGGGTGCGGAGGGATTCTGGAAAGAGACGCCTGGGAATTGCTATGGTCCTAGCCTTTCCCACAGAGATCACAGTGATCATACTAAAGACTCTGAAAAGTCCTGCAGACAAGAAGCATTTGTAACTTTGTAGATCGTTTCCAGTTGCCTGAGCAGATGCCTCCCACCTGCTCGGCCTCTGTCCCACCTGTCCTGCCCTCCTCCCAGGGGCCAGCACGCTCAGTGGCGCTGTCCTCAGGGCCCGGCTCAGAGAACTCCCAGACGCAGCAGGCGAGCAGGGCAGAGAGCGCTTGGATTACTCTGCCGGGGCCAATGCTGTCGGTTGGGGCAGCTCTGGGGCTAAGTTCTGGGCCAAACCTGCACCCCTGGGACTTTCCTGGGGCTCCCTCCCTGGCTCGGGCTCCCCCTGACTCGCCACTCAGCCAGGCAGGTCCTCTGAGAGCACAGCCCACTGCTCAGGGCCAGCGCAGGCAGCAGACCAAGCCCCTAGCTTCTCCGACATCCGAGCTGCTTTCCCTGAAACACCCCCTGTATCTTTTGGATCTTGTATTCTTCGGCACATACTTTTGCTAAGAATAGCCTCCAACCCCTGAACTGAGGTTTTAGAGGAAGAGCCCTGATTAGACTAGAAAAGAAGGCGTCCTGGGGGCTGCTCTGGCTCGCCCCCTGGAGCCTCCTGCGCCCCCAGGCGCCCCCAGGGCTCTGGGAGATCGCCCCTCTGCCAGTGTCCAGCTGGCGCCAGGCTTCCGAGTGTGCACGGCATCGGCAGGTCAGCACAATCTCTGTCACGGAGCACATGGGCCTTCGGAGAATGGGGACACTGTTGTTGCCAGGAAACCCCCACTGGCTCGGGCCACCTGTCGCTGTGTCCAGTAGTGAAGGCAGGATTGAGCCATATCAGGCGTTTACTGAGGAGCCAGCCCACCAAGAAGACAGGGCGCTTACAAGCATCAAGCCCTGCCTCCCAGCAGGTGCCAGGGACAGGACTTTAAAGGGGAAGGGGTTGGGGGAGGATGGGAACGGGGTGCAGCCACGTGCAGCCCTGGAGTCTGCAGGTGTCAGCTATTGTCCTTGTCATCAGGCGATGAGATGATGTGGATGAGATGATGTTTTGATTCCTGGTGAGTCGGTCTGACCCTGCATATCGGCTCTGCTTGCTGGATTCGCAGCTGAGTCACTTCAATTGCTTCACACAGGCCTTGGAAAGGAAACTTAAGAAGAACTTAACCTCCTCTTCACATAAGTATATGTGTTCTAAGATTTAAAATAATATGATTATTTTTTTAAGATTAACTCAAGTGCTCTATCAGATTATAAGTCCCCCTATCACTAGTAACTGGATTATTATTAGATATTGACTCCTGCATGTCAGTCAGTTCCCTATCACCCTAGTTTGAGATGGACTCGGAATTTGTAGCTGAAGGATCAACAGTGAGTTGAACAAAGTGATTGGGAGTCCGGGGGGCAGTCCCACGAACCCTGACCCGGGGAATGGGCTTCCAGTTTCCTGAAGGGCATGACATATGGGCCGTCTTCAAAGATAAGTCAGTTCTGGGCCGCAGAGGAGCGGGCATGGAGGTGGAGGTGTGTGCGGAGGCGGCGGTGCGTGCAGGGGCAGGTCTGCTCGGCTGGGGGCAGCTGGCTCTGGCTGGGGCTGGGCCACGCTGCTGGGATAGAGGACAGTGGCTGAAAGTCAGAATCAGACCACAGAAGGCCTGAATGCCAAGACGGTCCTCTCCCTTCTGTCAGGGCCTCTCCTCTCCCCTTCCCTTGGGAGGAAGGAATGGAGATGAGGGTGAGGGTAGATGTTTGAAAGTGGGAACCATCAAGCCCAGACGGGTGGCTCAGTGGTTGAGCACCAACCTGTGAACCTGGAAGTCATGTCATGGTTAGATTCCAGTCAAAGGCACATGCCCAGGTTACAGGCTTGATCCCCCTATGAGGACGTGCAAGAGGCAGCGAATCAATGATTCTCTCTCATCATTGATGTTTCTAGCTCTCTCTCCCTTCCTCTCTTCTTTTAGATGTTTATCTTCAAAACCCTTTTCCCTGGGATGTTTAGGGATATCAATTGTAACATAAAACAAGAGAAACTATAAGGGAAGTTTTATAAACACTTTTAGTATAAATTTTCATATTTATCTGGTGTTTCATGGGCTCAGCCTAAATTCATAAACTGTTTTTTTTAAAAAAGGACAAAACAGAGTTACGTTCAACACAACCAAACCACAAGTTATGTTTATAACAGCTGGTTTTAAAGCATTTTGGTTGACTGGATAAAGGTAATCAATTTTTTCCAATTATTTGCCTTTAGATGCAGACATAAGAACTGTCTTCAGTCCATAAAGTGCTGCCTGGGGTCTCGTGCACATTCCCAGACACGGTCCCCTGTCACAGACGAGGGAACGGAGCGTCCAGGAGCCCGCGGCCTTGCCCAGAGCTCATACTTGTTGGAGGGCATGGAGGCTTTGTCCTCAGCTCTGCCCGCCCTGTCCCGCTCCCGTCCCCTCTCAGCTCCACGCTCCATAGGGGATCTGACACAGTTTCGTGCTGGTGAATCCCAAAATATATCTACCTCCAGCTCCAACCCCCTGCACACCAGGCTCAATGCTCCAACGGCGCCTCCATGGATGCCTGCAAGACACTGCTGACTCCTCCTCCCTCCACAGCCTGGCCTTCCTGGCCCTCCTCACCCTGCACAGCACATCCCGTGCTGTGGGCTATTCCCGCACTGTGACTCCAGCTCGCCTGTCTCTCAGCATCTCTATTGCGACCATCCTTGTCTAGACGCCATCAAAGTCCCTTGCTGTGCTGTGGGGCACCCCCAGGCGGCCCCTGCTTCATGTGGCCCCCTGCCTCCCTGCCTCCCTACGGAGCAGCCAAGATGAACTTGGAAACCACAGATTCCATCAGGTCACTCTCCTCCTTCAAACTCTATAGTGGCCTCCAATCAAACTCCACAGTCTAACTGGTCTCCTTACCTCCGCTGGCCTCCAGGGCGCGTTCGCAAGCCCAGAGCAGCGCTCTGGCTGGGCAGGTGCCAGAGGGGTGGAAACTGCCCCCAGGTCAGCTGCAGGGGGGCCCCAACCAGGACACTCACACAACCAGCTCTGTGGAGAGGGAGAGGCCAGGTCCCTGACTGGAAACCGCCAATGTGCTCTACTCCATCCCTAATTTCTACTCTACTTTTCTTCCTTAGTAATAACAGCCCTGATTTGTGTTGGGCAAAGTGACTGAACAGACTAAAACTCCCAGTCTCCCTTGCCACCGGATGTGGTTATGGGACTACGTTATGGGACTACGTTATGGGCAATGCAGCATCAGGTTTGTGTGTGCGGTTCTGGGAGGGGTCCTTGAGAGGAGAAGGCCTGTCTTCCTCAGCCTCCCTCACTCCTGCTGGGGGCCAGGCAGACGCGATGGCTGGACTTAGCGCCCTTGGGGACCATGGGGGGACCTGGGTGCCAAGCCACACAGCAGAGCACAGAATGGATGCCATACACCCCGGTCCACACTGTGCTAAACCTTGATTTTGGGTTTGTCTGCTGCAGCAGAAACTAGCTGTACCTGCCAGGTGGAGGCACGACAAGACTAGAGGCAGGGAGGGTGCTGGGGGCGGCTCAGTTCTCAGTAGCAGGCCTGAGCAGTGGAGGACGCGGGAGCCGTGGAGCAGGTGGAATCTGTATGGGATGAGGGTGCCTCCTTAAGGAGTGAGACCTGGGCACAGGTGTGAGAGTGACCAGTGAGCACCTGGGACCAGCCATGTGGGCACAGGTGGTAAGAGGGACCAGTGAGCACCTGGGACAAGCCATGTGGGCACAGGTGGTAAGAGGGACCAGTGAGCACCTGGGACCAGCCAATGGGGAAGAGATGGTGAGAGTGACCAGTGAGCACCTGGGACTAGCTACATGGGGAAGAGATGGTGAGAGTGACCAGTGAGCACCTGGGACCAGCCATGTGGGCACAGGTGGTGAGAGTGACCAGTGAGCACCTGGGACCAGCCACACAGGCACAGGTGGTGAGAGTGGCCAGTGAGCACCTGGGACCAGCCACACGGGCACAGGTGGTGAGAGTGGCCAGTGAGCACCTGGGACCAGCCACACGGGCACAGCTGGTGCGAGTGGCCAGTGAGCACCTGGGACCAGCCACACGGGCACAGGTGGTGAGAGTGGCCAGTGAGCACCTGGGACCAGCCACACGGGCACAGGTGGTGAGAGTGGCCAGTGAGCACCTGGGACCAGCCACACGGGCACAGGTGGTGAGAGAGACCAGTGAGCACCTGGGACCAGCCACACGGGCACAGGTGGTGAGAGGGACCATGAGCACCTGGCACCGCCGCTGTGAAACACTGTGCTGCAGCTGATGTCCGGCACTGTGTCCGCTGAATCAATGCATTTAGTCACAGACTTTCAGGCATGTGAGCCTCTATTTAAATCAATGCAGCACCGGCCAGTTACCTCAGTGGTTAGGGTGTCAGACTGCAGACTGAAAGGTCTTGGGTTGCATTACTGGTCAAGGGTACATGCCTGAGTTGCAGGTTCCCCAGCCCTGATACGGGTACGTGTGGGAGGCAACCAATCCATGAGTCTGTCTCTCTCTCCCCACTCCTCCCTCACTTCCACTCTCTCTCTGTAAAGATCAATGGAAAAATATCCTTGCGTGATAACTTAAAATAATAGAAATAGAAAAGAAAAATAAATAAATAAATAAATGCATAGAATGCTGTTGTGTAGAGGTCAACACTTTTCCAAGTCTGGCTATATTTTCCATTTCTCATGAAGGAAGTGCCGTTAGAGTCTGTTTTTAGGGGCTGACCCTCAGGTAAGATGTGCACCCTCTGGGCTCCAACTTGCACACACTAAGCCTGGGCTCTGGTGAGCGAGAGGAGGCCACTCACGCCCCCTGGCCTGGGTGGATTGTGCTTTGGTGGGAGGGGCTTCTCACCTGGGCTTGCCCTTGCACTGGTTTGGCCTCCCTCTCGTTTGGGCCGGCGGTCATTCGTCTCTGTAAAAGCTGGCACACTGAGGAGGGTGTTTTTATTTTTTGTCAAACTGGAATTTCCGGACGGGGCTCTGCGGCATGCGGGCTTCTGTACTAGGTTCTGCGGCTCGCAGAGGAGTGTTCCCTCCTGTCCATTTCATGCTGGAGTTCAGCGCTGACCCCAGGGCGAAGGGCATGCAGGGAGAGCTGTCTGTGACCCAGGGCTGCCAGCACAAGTCCCTTTTGGGTTCCCACTCTGAGGTCTGGTTATCCTCAGACTCTGGCCAGAATCCTAGCAAAGTGAAATGGATGGGGGGAGAAACCAAGATGGTGGCATAGGTTAACGTCGGAGTTTGCTGCTTCGAACAACCACTTCAAAAATACAACTAAAAGACGGAACAGACATCATCCAGAACCACAGGAAGGCTGGCTGAGTGGAAGTTCTACAACTAGGAGGAAAGAGAATAGCATACGGAGACTCAGAGGAGGTGCAGTGCTGAAGTAAAATACTAAGGTGTGGAGTGCATGCGGAGTGGGCTGGCAGCAGAAGGCGCGGTTGTCTGTTTCAATCCGGAGGGAGTCTCAGGCCCTGAGCTCCAGTTCTGGTTGAGTCTTTGGGCACCCAGACTCAAACGGGACTGTCTGGCTTTGGTGGGAACTCGAAGGCAGCTTTCTCTCCGAGGTTTGCAGTGGTTGCTGTGACTCTGAGAGGCAGAGCCCCTGGGAACGGAACTGAGAGCAGCCATAACTGCTCGCTCCCCACCCCCCATAGATCCCCCGGGACCCGCCCCGCCCAAGCCCTGCACAGAGGCATTTTCGGGATAGCCTTAGGCAAAGGCTAGATTAGCACTGGCCTAGAGATCCAGCACAGAAGTTCTCCCACTGCAGACACAGCTGATTCTCATAGCTAGTTGGCCTGGAGGGCAAATCACCCCCAGTGTTACCTACAGCAATCAAAGCTTAACTACAACACGACTGTGCACAAAGACCACAAGGGGGTGCAGGGGTGCACCAATATAGCATAAAAAATGCGGAGACAAAGAAACATGACAGAAATGGAGGATATAGAGCTCAAAACCGCACTTTCAAGGTCTTTCAATAATTTTCTAGAAACTGCCGATAAACTTAATAAGATCTACAAGAAATCTAATGAGACCCTCGATGTTGTGATAAAGGACCAACTAGAAATTAAGCATACACGGACTGAAATAATGAATATTATACAGACACCCAACAGCAGACCAGAGGAGCACAAGAATCAAGTCAAAGATTTGAAAAGCGAAGAAGCAAAAACCACCCAACCAGAAAAGCAAAATGAAAAAAGAATCCGAAAATACGAAGATAGTGTAAGGAGCCTCTGGGACAGCTTCAAGCGTACCAACATCCGAATTATAGGGGTGCCAGAAGATGAGAGAGAGCAAGATATTGAAAACCTATTATGAAGAAATAATGACAGAAAACTTCCCCTACCTGGTGAAAGAAATAGACTTACAGGTCCAGGGAGCTCAGAGAACCCCAAACAAAAGGAATCCAAAGAGGACCACACCAAGACACATCATAATTAAAATGCCAAGAGCAAAAGACAGAGAGAATCTTAAAAGCAGCAAGAGAAAGAAACTCAGTTACCTACAAGGGAATACCCATACGACTGTCAGCGGATTTCTCAACAGAAACTTTGCAGGCCAGAAGGGATTGGCAAGAAATATTCAAAGTGATGAGTGCCAAGAACCTACAACCAAGATTACTTTATCCAGCAAAGCTATCATTCAGAACTGAAGGTCAGATAAAGAGCTTCACAGATAAGGAAAAGCTAAAGGAGTTCATCACCACCAAACCAGGATTATATGAAACGCTGAAAGGTATCCTTTAAGAAGAGGAAGAAGAAGAAAAAGGTAAAGATACAAATTATGAACAACAAATACACATCTATCAACAAGTGAATCTAAAAATCAAGTGAATAAATAATCTGATGAACAGAATGAACTGGTGATTATAATAGAATCAGGGACATAGAAAGGGAATGGACTGACTATTCTTGGTGGGGAAAGGGGTGTGGGAGATGCGGGAAGAGACTGGACAAAAATCGTGCACCTATGGATGAGGACAGTGGGTGGGGAGTGAGGGTGGAGGGTGGGGTAGGAACTGGGAGGAAGGGAATTATGGGGGGAAAAAAGAGGAACAACTGTAATAATCTGAACAATAAAGATTTACTTAAAAAAAAAAAAGTGAAATGGATGTCACTGAGATCCTTTTTGCACAAAACAATGGGGCTCCTCCGTAAGCTGGTCCCGCGGATGGCGGTGGAGCCCGTGGCCATGGGTGGGAGTCCCTGCTCTCACAGGAGGGCTGTTTATCCGTCCGTGGGCTCCCTGAAGACTTCCACAGTTGTCGCTGCGTGAGGAGACAGCGGTCCAGCACACAGTCCCGCCTCCCAGTCCCGCCTCCCGCCTCCGATGCTCACCCCTTACTAGGCCTCATCCGCCCGAAGGGGGCTGAGCTGCCCCCAGCGGGTCCCACAGGCAGGAGCTCGGTGTCTGCTGAAGCTGGGCCAAATGGCATCGCGCTGCCGTCAGATGCTCTTCTCCGGTCACTCGATCCAGGGGGCCCTGCCAGTGGTGAGGACACAGGCACCCACGGGAGGCCACGCGGGCAGGGCCGGAAGCACGGCCTGCAGCCCGGGAGGGAGCGGTCAGGAGGCCCTGGTCAAGCGCAGGACGCAGCCCGGCTGCTGTCCTGACTGCAACGTCAGAAGACCTGGGCTGGAGCCACTGGCTGAGCAGCAGCCACGCTCCTGACTCAGAGACGAGGACAGTGGTGCTGGCGGTGGCAGCCCTGAGGATTGAGTAATATTTTATAACTTGTATTGATACCTAATACAGGTATACTTTCCTTTTTTATTGATTTCAGAGAGGAAGGTAGAGAGGAGGAGAGATAGAAACCTCAACGATGAGAGAGAATCATTGATCGGCTGCCTCCTGCACACCCCACAATGGGGATCGAGTCCGCAACCCGGGCATGTGCCCTTGACCAGAATCAAACCCGGGACCCTTCAGTTCACAGGCTGATGCTCTAGCCACTGAGCCAAACCGGCTAGGGCTACAGGTGTATTTTTAAAAAGCATGATGAGCCCGGCCGGCGTGGCTCGGTGGTTGAGCATCGACCTATGAACCCGGAGATCACAATTCGATTCCCAGGTCAGGGCACAGGCCCGGGTAGCAGGATGGATCCCCAGTGTAGGGCGTGCAGGAGGCAGCTGATCAATGATTCTCCCTCATCATTGATGTTTCTACCTCTCCCTTTCCCTTCCTCTCTGAAACCAATTTTATATATATATCTTAAAAGCATGATGGTACAACTTAGGAATATTATTTGATTGATTTTGAAATAAAGTAGCAAAATAAAAGCTTCTAATAGGGAACATCTATAATTGTTTCCCCTTCTTCAAATCTTAAATTTTTTTTTTTGCTGTTATTGTTCATGAATGTGGCGACTATTTGTCACTTTCTGTTGTGCTTCATGAATTCCCATTACCTCCCAGCAATTCAGGGTGACTAGGGATTTGACCCTCCCTTACGTAGAAAGCCTGGGTAAAATGTCTTAGTTGGGGTCCCCTAAGGCAGAACTTGAGACAGGAAATGTGGTGCAAGGGGTTTATTTGGGAGAAGATTCCAGGAAGAGAGAGGGAAGTGGGACATGGAGAGGAGGGGCCAGCCCTTATTGGCATTACAGCTCAGGGATCCCTGGGACCCCGCCCCCTGAGCGCTGGTGCCTGTGGCCTGTGGGTGACTCCTGCAGGCCCGGCTGACAGAGGGCGTGGACAGCAGCTCTGCGGGCAGCTCCCGTGACCACTCTCCCTGGGAAGTCAGAGCCTCCTGCTCTCAGCTCCAGCTGGCGGAGGAGGCGGGAGGGGAGAGCTCAGGCATTTGTTCTGCACACTCTGTCCCAGGAAGTGCAGGAGGAGGGGCACTCCAAGTCGTTCATGGAACCAGAGTCACTTGGATCGACTAGGCCTGGTTCTGAACTGGAGCTGTCCTCCTTGCTGCCTTGACAGTGGAACTTTCTTGGCTCCTGTCCATCCCAAACCCAGGCCCCATGGACCCTGTGATTCCAGGAGCCCTGGACATCCTTCAAGAAGTTCTCTCTGTGGGGGTTGCCATAGTTGGTTCTGTTGCCCTTGACAGAGAAGCTTAGCTGAGACAATGGGCCTCACTGAAACTGATGGTGAGTTTACACTTTTCCACCCGAAGCCCCAATGGGATAAGACAGACTTAAGAGCTTTTAACCAGAGCCCTGGTCGGGTAGCTCAGTTGGTTAGAGTGTCGTCTCGGGTTTGATCCCTCGTCAAGGCACATACAAGAATCAACAAATGATTGCATAAATAAGTGGAACAACAAATCAATGTCTCTCTCCCTCCCCCTTACTGTCTCTCTAGAATCAATTTTCTTTTTAAAAGAGCTTGCTCACTGGCGTCTGAAGGTCACCTGCCTGTGCAACATGTTAAGGAGGCTTTGAAAAAGAAGTGTGAGGCTGCCGATGTCTGTCGCTGTGTTCAGTGGGAACTACAGTGCAGAGAACCCCCAGTTTAAAGATGAAAGGTCGCTGTCTGGTCTAGTTTGGCAGATAAAAATGTCCTTTTCTAGGGCGCATACGCCTCTCCCTTTGTTGGACAAGAGATGAGGTCCTGCCTGTGAAAGCTGCTCTCGATATCGAAGGCCAACATTCAAGGTATGTCCATCTGCCTCTCTGACGGAAGACAACGACGGGGCAGGAATGACTTGATATCTCCACATGCCCTGCCTTGGCCCTTTCGTTCTCCTTCTCGTGCTCTAGCACCTGCAGACCTCACAGGTCCAAAACCTTGATATCAAGAGAGGATGAAGACAGGCTGCTTGGAGTGAGCACATCTGGAAATCATCAGCGATAGCGCTGACCATTTTCACAGTGTGGACAGGCCACTCATCCATTTGTGCCACTGTACTCGGCGCTGGGGAGGGGACGGTTCCGAAAGTATTCTACTGACTTGCTGAATGTTGCAGACACGTTAGTCTTGGCAATCTTCAAAGCAGCATCGCATAGTGGTTAAAATTGGGGTTTGTATCAAGTACCCTGGGTTTGGCTCCCAGCTTGTTATTTTCTATTTATATGATTGCAGTTTTTCCAGATCTTCAACTCGTGATCTGTAATGTGAAATAATAACACCCATTCCATGGAATTCTTGGGAGAATAAATGGCACAGTGATTGCAGAGCTTAAACAGATGTTTAAAAACGTTCATATTATTTATAATCCGTGAGGGTCACAGTAGGAAGCGAATGGCAGACTGCAGCTGGGTAACTTGAGGAGAGTTTAAAAGGGAACTATTTACAAAGTGTGAGCAGGGTGTAGGGGACACCAAGAGGGGGACTGGAGTTACCTGGGACTGTTAACTCCCAGGCAGAGCCCTGACCCTGAGAGCTGGATAGAGCAGCACTGAGGGATGCTCCCGACCATGAGGACCCTCAGGAAGGAAGGTGGGGGATCGCCCTCCTGACTGCCTCCCCCTGCTCCCTCTGGCCTCCTGCTAGAGGTACACCCCTGGCTGAGACCACAGGAAGCCAGAGCACAAGAGAAACTGCAAGGAGGCCTGGGCAGGGAAGCACCTGAGGCCAGAGCAGGTGGGCAGGTGTCTGCATGGTCTGGAGGGGACAATAAGAATTGCCCAGCTATGGTCACTGTTGGGATTTCTGAGGTTCCTAAAAGAAACTCATAGAAAGCCAGGCTTCCAGGGAATGTGTCAATTGAGTGGACATGGAATTTTTTCCTTCTGAAAAGTCTGTTACCTAAACACTCTCAGTATTAAGCTGTCATTGATTTGAAATTATTAGGGTTTCTGTTTTTCTAACCTCCCCACCTTGCTTAGGAAGAAGACTGGATTGTTTGAAGCAATCTTTCTACTTCTTTCTCACGTCTTTCCAGAAGTTTTTAAATCCTGGTTTAGTTCTCATTGCCAACTTCTCACTGAGCCTGTGGATGCATGTTCAATTATAGTGGCTAGAAAGTCCACACAATTTCCCTGAGTTATACATGAGGTAAAGCTTGGATGTTAGACTGAGACCATGAAACTATACTTGGGATTTTAGCAGCTGGCTTTGCCTGAGGGTTAGCTGAGGGCTTATAGGTGTGGCTGAAGCTAATGGACAGGGCTTGAGAAAACAGTCCCCCTTTCCACACCCTCATGCTTTTATCATTTGATTGGATTATTGTTTTTTTAAATAACCTCCTTTTTAAAATATATTGGCTTATTTATAATGATTTAAAGTACTGTTTCGGCCTGGGTTTGAACTGCACAAGCCCACTTGCATGCTGATTTTTTAATAAACACGGTTGGCCCTTCATAGCTCTAGATGTTGACTATGTGGGTTCAACCTACTGTGGATTGAAAACAGCATTTTGTGTTCCCAACTGTGGTTGATCCACAGCTGATTGAATCTGTGAAGGGCTGACTGTAGAGTCAAAAGTTATATGCAGATTTTTGACTGGGGGTCTTAAAGGAGAGTGTTGGCACCCCAAACCCTTGAGTGGTTCAAGGGCCAACTGTATTTTTGATTTACATAATTAATTAGTGAACTGCACTTTATTTTTAAAAATTTACTATAATTCTCTATCCAGATATTGGGAGACAAGGTGTGTCTTATGATTTTAGCAAACTATTTTTAAATACCCACATCGATTTCAAAATTTTAAAAGTCTAGAATGAAATGTTTGCTGAAAATTTCTGGTACACCTTTAGCCAAACTCATCAAGAAAAAAATAGCTCAAATAAATAAAATCAGAAATGAAAGAGAAGTTACAACCAACACTACAAAAATAACATTATTTATTAAAAAACACTATGAATAATTATATGCCAACAAATTCAACAATCCAGAAGACATTGATAAATTTCTAGAAGCATATAACCTTCCAAGACTGACACAGGAAGAAATAAAAAATATAAACAGTCTGATTACTAGCAATAAAATTGAAGCAATAATAATAATAATAATAAAATAGAACAAACAAAAACAGATGACTACACAGATGAATTTTACCAAACATTTAAAGAAAAATTAATACCGATCCTTATTAAACTATTTTAAAAACTAAAAGAGAAAGAAATGCTTCCAAAATAATGCCACAAACCCAGACAAAGAAATTACAAAAGGAAAATTACAGTTCAATATCTTTGATGAGCACGGATGCAAAAATTATCAACAAATCTCAACAAACTAGATTCAATAATACATTAAAAGGATTATACACAATGACCAAGAGGGATTTATCCCAGAGATGCAAGGAGGGTTCAATACCCATTAATCAATGAATGTGACACACTACAATACCAAAATGAAGGATAAAAATCATATGATTGAAGCACCAAGATGGTTGTGTAGGTAAACGCCTGTACTTGCCACCTCCCACAACCGCATCCAAATTACAACTAAAATACAGAACACCCATCATTCAGAACCACCTGAAAGCTGGATGAATGGAAGTCCTACAACTAGAGAGGTAAAGAGGAAACCACACTGAGACTGGTGGGAGGGGCAGAGGCACAGAACGGGCTGGTCTGGCACCCACGTGGGAGGGAGATCGTCTCTGCAGAGGCTGCCTATGAAGAACAAGGGGTTCCAGCCCCACACCAGCTCCCAGCCCAGGGTTCCAGAGCTGGGAAAAGAGGTCCCCATAACGATGGGCTGTAAAACCAGCAGAGAGTATGGTTGAGAGATACGGAGGATGCTGGAGGCCCAGGTGTTCCTTTTAAAGGGCCAGCGCCTGAACATACTGGGACTCACTACCTCTGAGCTATAGCACTGGGTGGCTCTGGGGTACCCAGACACATACGGGGGAGGAGCTGGATTGTCTGGCATTGGGGCAGGAACTCAGGGGCGACTTTGCCTTTCCACACACCAATAATGAGCTATCAGAAGAAGAATTAAGAAAACAACCTCATTTACAATTACACCAAAAAGTATAAAATACCTAGGGACAAATTTAATCAAAGAGGTGAAAGGTCTGTACTCTGAAAATTGTAAGACATTGAAAAAGAAGTTAAAGATGCTCTCAATAATTGAAAGGATATATCGTGCTCATGGGTTTTACAACTTTAATGTCACATGCTCTTCAAACTCAAGAGAAAGCAACATATAGCTGACCATGTTTATTCTGTCTAGAGTTTGATTTATTAATAGTCATCACAAATATTGGCATCATGGGAAACTGTCTTCGAATTAATTTAAATGGGAGGCCAGTGTTAGACAGGGGCAAATCAATTCTTGGAATCAGAACAACCTCTCCTTCTGCAGATCCTGTTAATACTTCAGCTTCAATTATGTTAGGTCACAATCTTTTGATAATTTTAGTACCATTACAAAGATCCCATTTACTATTAAGATTTCTCAGTAGCATGATGATTGTGCCTACTTTCTATTTTAATTTATGACGTGGCATTCTCGAAGGAGTAATACTCTTAAGAAATTTAATGGGAAAATTTTCCTTTTTGGCATCATCCATTGAATCGATGAATCGTCACTCAAATAGGTATGAAAATCTCCATCGAGTATATCCAAAATTTCTTCATTTAATTTATGAACATGCTCATTTTTAGGACAAAGAATTGCATGTTTAGATATATTTTTAATATTATCTATAAATATACTATTTCCAAAGGTAGCTTCAAGAATAGATCTGTTATAAATCATTTCACAGGGGATTTCAATAATATCCATTCCTAAATGAAAACTGCTATCAAGTTTGCCATCTCCAAGTTTTACTAACCATTTACTATAAGCAGAATCCTCTGATCTCATATTTGTTTTAAGAGACAACTTTCTGAAACATCCCCAAACATTGCAGTACTTTAAACTCATTTGTACTATGGCTGATCGCATTGCATGCGGTACAATACTAAGACATTGTCCAAAATCCCCTCCAAGAAGGAAAACTTTCCCACCAAATGCAACAAAAACTACCCAATTCACGATCAACAATGACAGATTGAAACACATGCATGTGATTGTCGCCAGTGAGAGCTTTATATGTATCACACATGAACAAATCAACGTTTGTTTTTAAATTGCCAGTGCGTATCATATGTACCGGCTGGTCAGTCGGTCAGATGGTCGGATGGGCGTACAGTCAGTCACTTAGGCTTTTATATATATAGATAGCAGGGATGGAAGCAACCGATGTGTCTATTGGTAGATAAGTGAATAAAGAAGATGTGATTATACACACAATATGGACTATTACTCAGCCATAAAATATAAAATCTTTCCATTTGCAGCAACATAGATGGGCCTAAAAGGTACTGTATTAAAGGAACTAAGTCAGACCATATGATTTCACTTACAAGCAGAATGTAAAAAAATAACAAAACCAGAGGAAATGAATAAGCAAAACAAAACAGAACCAGACCCATAGACACGGAGAACAGCTGATGGTTGTAGGGAGAGGTGGCCCTGCTCTGGAGGGAGACCTGTGTCCGCGCCTTAAGCTAGAAGCCACCTGCATTCCTTAAGCTCGTGCTCCTCAGAGCCAGCAGCAGAGCACTGTCAAGCCCCCGTCTCCTCTGACCTCTGCTCCCGTCCTCACCCCCTGGGCTCTGTGACCCTGCTGAAGGGACCCATGTGATCACTCTGGGCCCTATGGGTAATGCAGGCCACCTCCCCATCTCCGGTCTCACTGTGATCAGACCTAGACCTGACAGTCCACTTTGCCCCGGGAGGTAACACATTCTCGGTGTCAGGGAGGAGGATGACACCTTTGGAGCCATTATTCTACCCACTGTGACGCCGAGATGTCCAACAAGCACCCACGATCAGACCATTAATAATTCTGCAGCAAAATGTGTGACTATCTGAGCTAAGTCATGTCCATCCAGGGGAGCGAACCACAGCCAGAGGCCAGATCCCACTGCTTGTGGAAGCCAGTGCTGTGGGCACGGAGCCAGCCCACTTGTCCTTGCTGCTTTCCTGCCACGGGCCAAGCTGAGTGGCTGTGACCTGCAAAGCCTGCAGCCCTTACCACCTGGCCCTTTACAGAAAAAAGGTCGCTAACCCCTGATGTAAGCAGCATCTCTAAATCACTCAGGGCAGTTTTGCCACCAAATGAATTTTCAAAAAACTACGGAAAATATTTTGGTTGTTGAGGTTGTTGAATTTCAGGACTACACACAAGGGACTAGTTAGTGACAGAGCGAGGGACCCAGCCCCAGGGTCTGTGGAGTGCTGGCTCTAACACAGGCAGACAGTCCACAAACCCGTTTTCTTTGTGTCTCAGACAAGAGGGGGATGGGTGTCTTTACTGGACCATTTTAGGGTCTCAGACACTCAGGCTCGGAGCCTAGTGCAGCCCTGCGCCCTCCAGTCTGCAAGCGGAGAGCCAGGGCTCAGCTAGGCCGGCGCTTTTCCCGCAGAGCAGAGCCCTGGAAGCCTTTAGCCAGGGGCACGCGCTGCTGCACACTCACCAACATCCCCTCCGCCCAGGCCTCCCCCAGCTCCTCACACTGTGATTCCCAGCTGGGTCCCTAAAGGCATTGGGGACTCAGTTGCTGACCTAATCTCAGAGGCCAGGCGGTTCGCTAGGGGCACAAGGAAACCAGGGGCAGAGCGGAGACAGCTGGTTTTCTTGGGCTTCACTCTCTGATGCTTGATCAAGGCCAGGCCAGCGGTGGTCACAGGCACCGCCTCTGCCTTCTCCGCCTTCCTTCGCCTTCTGGGCTGCACGGTCCCTCCCCCTCCAAGTGACTGTTCCCCGCAGGTCACACATCAATCACTCCCCGAAAGGATCATCACCTTCAAATGCTCAGCAGGGACCCCAGCTGTTCCACCCTCTTGGCTGCCTGTGCTGCTCTGGAGAGAGTTCCCTGGAGAACTTCCAAGTTTGGAGCTGGGAGCTTGTCACAGGAGTTTCAGGCCACAGCAGCTCAGGGTCTAAAATCAGGCCGCTCCCTCTCTAAGTCGGGGAGGAATTGTGGTGATGAGTCCTGGGCGGGTTCTGGGGTCCCCTGGTCAGAAGTAAGAACTCTGGGCCCTGGGATGACGTCCACTGACGTAATTCTCCCTGAGGCCATTCCTGAAAGAATTCCAGCAAAAAAGCATCCCCCGATGAGGAGGATTTTGAAATCTCTTCCAGCTGTCAGACCTGGTGAGGAGAGGCCTTCCTTGCTGAGCACCCTCCTCTGGGTTGAGCTTAGCCAAATTCACCATCAAGTGTTCACCGTAGGGACCAAGTCATTTGTAATTAGAATTCCTCCCACAGTTCAGGGGCTCCCCCACATCTTCCTTCTGAGAGACACCGTGGAGCGGGCGTTCCCAGGAGCTGACCCTGTCTGCTCTGCGTTGCAATGGAGGGACTATTTTTATTACCGCTCAGTTCTCCCCACAGGCATATGGCCATCCGAGACCGCAACTGTCCCTGCAAGAGGATTGGTGTCGGGAGGAACTTCAAATGTCCCCACATTTCCACCAACACTGATCACTAACACTCCTGCAGCTCTTCCAAAGGACCACGCCATCTGAGCAAATCATGAGGCCCTCACCACCCCTCTCCTTCCCCACACTCCCCCAGCACCTCGGGGAGAAAGTGTGCGGAGCCTCTGTTTGGAATCCAGATCATCTATTGAAGGATCACTTGCAATTCAAGAAAACGGTGTCTTAGACACACACAGAGATACCTTTTCACAGGCGAGACAGAGGGAGTCCCAACATCCCGGAACCCTCAGACGCCTCCTCCAGGCTGCCAGTGGCATGGGCATCCAGCCTGCTTCCCTCCCTCAGCACAGTTTCTGTGAGGCTCTGGTGAATGTTGCTGAATTTCTATATTTACTCTCCAAGTGCTCGCATGCCTACCGAGTGTCCCGGGTCCTGTGAAAAACAGTCTATTAAATAGACTCTATTTCCTCTGTAAGTATTACTAGAACATGGATTGCTTCTAACACACCAAGCACTGTTGTAAGTACTTCATATGTATTAATTCATTTAGTCATCACAGGTGTCCTCTAAGCAGGAACCATGGTGTTACTGTTTACATTTTACAAAAAGGAAAGTCACATGGTTGGTGAGCATCAGCGCTAAGTGTCCCAGATCCATGCTTATAGCTGTCAGACCATATGCAGGTCAGAAAAGGATACAGCCCAGCCCCATAGCCAGGACTTTGCTTTCTGTGGCTTCAGTTACTCCCAGTCAACAGCATTCCAAAAATATTAAGTGGAACATTTCAGAAATAAATAATTCATAAGTTTGCAATTGTATGCCATGCTGAGTAGCATTCTGCCCCAGCAGCCCAGGACATGAGTCATGCTTCTGCCAGTGTATCTATGCTGCACACACAGCACAGTAAGGTGTTTTGAGAAAGAGAGACTCCACATTCACATAACTTTTAATATAGGATATTGTTATAGTGGTTCCATATTATTGTCAGTTGTTGTTAATCTCTTGCATTGCCCAGTTTACAAGACAAACTTTGTCATAGGGATGCATGTCTGTGTACGATAGGCTTCAATACCACCGCGGTTTCAGGCTTCCTTGGAGTCTTGGGCTTGTCCCTGCAGACAAGGAGGGCCACTGCACTTTCTGCCTTCAGAGCTGTCACAGTGGGGCTGGAGCCTCAAAGCTGATAGGGGCCAGGCAGGAAATTAAAAAAAGATAAAATAAGCCATATGGGCATTGTGGGGAATGGGCGCTAAAATACAAATCTAACTTTACACTTAAAGGAACTTGAAAACAAAACAAAACAAAACAAAACAAAACAAAAAAACAGACAAAGCCCCAAATGAGTAGAAGAAACAAAACAATAAAGATCAAAGCAGAAATAAAATAGAGACAAAAAAAAATCAGTGAAACTAAGAGCTGGTTCTTTGAAAACATAAAAGAAGATTGACAAACTTTTAACCAGACTCATCAAAAGGAAGAGAGAGAGGATCCAAAAAATAAAATCAGAAATGAAAGAGGAGAACTCACAACTGACACCACAGAAATACAAAGGATTGTAAGGAAATATTATGAACAACGACACGCCAACACATTGACAATCTAGAAGAAATGGGTAAGTTCCTAGAAACACACGATCTTCCAACACTGAATTGGGAAGTATCAGAGAGTGTGGATCGACAGATTATAACTAGTGAAATTGAAGCATCATCAAAAGCTCCCAACAAACAAAAGTCCTGATCCCAGATAGCTTCCTTAGTGAATTTTACTAAACATTCAAAGAAGAACTAACACCTACCCTTCTCAAACTATTCCAAAAATTTCAGGAGGAAGGAAAACTCCCAAGCTTATTTTATGAGGCCAGCATTATCCTAATTCCAAAACCAGATAAAAACCATACAAAGAAAGAAATTACAGGACAATATACCTGGTGAACATAGATGCTAAAATTCTCACCAAAATATTAGCAAACTGGATCCAGCAATACAGTAAAAAGATCACACACCATGATCAAATGGGTTTTATTCCAGGAATGCAAGGTTGGTACAATATCCACAAATCAATAAAGGTGATACATCACATAAACAAAACAAAGGATTAAAAGCACATGATCATATCAATGGATTCAGAAAAAAACATTTGATAATATCCAGGACCCATTTATGATTAAAAAAAACAACAAAACTCTCAGCAAAGTGGGAATAGAGGGAACATACCTTAATATAATAAAAGCCATGTATGACAAACCCACAGCCAACATCATACTCAATGGGCAAAAATTGCAAGTGTTTCCCTTAAGAGTGGGAACAAGATACGGATGCCCACTTTCACCACTCTTGCTCAACATAGTACTGAAAGTCCCAGCCATAGCAAGCAGACAAGAAAAAGAAAAAAGGCATCCAAATTGTAAAATGAAGAAGTAAACTGTCATTATTTGCAGATGACAATATGCTTTATATAGAGAACTCTAAAGATTCCACCCAAAAACTACTAGAACTGATAAATAAGTTCAGTACAGTAGCAGGATACAAAATAAACATACAGAAATCAGTGCATTTTTATATACCAAAAATGGGAAATAAGAAAACAATCCCATTTACAATTGCATCAGAAAAAATAAAACAACTTAGGAATAAATTTACCCAAGAATGTAAAAGGCCTGTACCCAGAAAATTATGTGACACTGAAGAAGATACAAATAAGTGGAAGCATATACTGTGTTCATGTGTTATCCTCTTCCCCTAATGGCGCTGGGGGCAGAGTCCTTACGAGATCTGGAGAAAAAGAATTTCCTGAGACTCGCATGGGAGGTGAGTGGTTTTTCTTCGCATGGCATTACATCTCTGGGTTTCTCAAGTCCCGTTTCCCTAACCCAGAGCTGGAAGGTGGGCAGCTGGGGATTCAGTAGAGCCAGAAGCAAAGCCAGCATCCGAAGTTTCCTTTGCGTGGTGGAGCGGGTCCAGCAAAGCATCAGGCTGGCTGCAGTCCATTAGTGCATTGTGTGCGGTCCACATGTGGGCGATGCAGGGGAGCCAAAAGAGTGCCAGGAGCCAAGACAGCAAGAGAGCAAGAGGTTTATGTACCTTAAATCTCCCCGTGCTGCAATGGCTATGCCTCCTCTGGCCAATGACCTGATCCCAGGTGTGAATGACAGGTGTACCTTTCCTATATCACCAGACTTTACTGGACAAGCATCTATTCTCCACCCAGTGACTGCAGGGACCAGGCTGGTGGCTCCCCGGGGAGTGTTAAGCTGCAGCTTCCTGGCAAAGCTGAACAAATGGCATGCCTGCAATACCTGGCCTTCCCTTTGCTCCTTGCCTGTTATGCATAAGTAGGGTCATTACAATGGTATCACATAGACAGAAGAAAACAAGCATCATTAAAATGACCATACTCCCCAAAGCAATGTATAGATTCAATGCAATTCCTATGAAGGTACATATGTGTATTTCACAGAACTAGGACAAATATTCCAAAAATATATATGGAACCACAAAAACAAAACAAAACTGAACAGTCACAGCAATCTTGAGAAAGAAGAACAAAGTTGGAGAAATCATGCTACCTGATATAAAACTATACTGCAAGGTGATAGTAATCAAAACAGCATGGTACTGGCATAAAAACAGACATATAGATCAATAGAGCATATGATTTCACTCATATGTGGAATATAAAATTGAAACTCATAGACACAGACAACAATATTTTGGTTACCAGAGGGACGGGATGGGGGAGTAAAGAGTAAAGGGAGCCAAATAAATGGTGATGGAAGAAGATGTGGCATTGGGTGGCGGGCGCACAATACAATATACAGATGACTTATCATAGAAATGTACACTTGAAACATACATAATCTTATTAACCAATGTCACTGCAATAAATTTAATATAAAAAGTAGGTCAGTGGAACAGGCTATAGAGCCCAGAAATAAACCCACACCTTCATGGTCAAATAATATTTGACAAAGTAGGCAAGAGCATACAATGGGGTAAAGATAGTCTATTCAGTAAGTGGGAGAATTGGACAGACACATGCAAAAAAAATGAAGCAACATGGATTGCTTCATTTATAGGACCCAGACACCTTCCTATACCACATACAAGAATAAACTCAAAATGAATTAAAGACTTAAATGTTAGACTCAAAACCATAACAATCTTAGAAGAAAACATGGGCAGTAAAATCTAAGACATTTCATGCAGCAATATTTTTTTCTGATATATCTCTGCCAGCAAGGGAAACAAAGGAAAAAATAAATACTGGGACTATGTCAAATTAAATGTTTTTCACAGCAAAGAAAGCCATCAACAAAATGAAAGAAAACCCTCTAAATGGAAGAACATATTTGCCAAGGATGCATCTGAAAAGGGGCCAATATCCCAAATTTATAAAAAGAACTTATAAAATTTAATACCAAAAAAACAAACAGTTCAACTTATAATGGGCAAAGGACCTGAATAGACACTTCTCCAAAGAGGACATACAGATGATCAAGAGACATAAGAAAAGATTCCTAGCATCACTAATCACATTAATTTAATGTGCAGAGATGCACATTAAAACCACATGAGATACCACCTCACACCTGTCAGAGTGACTGCCATCAATAAACCCGTAAAACAACAACTGTTGGTGAGGTTGTGGAGAAAAGGGAACCCTCATGCACTGTTGGTGGGAATGCAGACTGGTGCAACCACTGTGGAAAGTAGTATGGAGTTACCTCAAAAAATTAAAAATGAAACTTCCTTGTGACCCAGCAATTCCATTTCTTGGAATATATCCGAAGAAACCTGAAATACGAATTCAAAAGAATATATGCACCTTATGTTCATTGGAGTGTTATTTATAACTAGTGGCCCGATACACAAAATTCATGCAGGTGGCGGGTGTCCCTCAGCCCGCCTGCACCTTCTCCACTCTGCCCCTAACCACTCTGCCTGCTGGCCTGCTCACCCCCAAATGCCCCCCCACCAGCTTGATCACCCCCAACTGCCCCCCTTGCTGGTCTGCTCACTCCAAATCCCCCTCCGCTGTCCTGATCACCTCCAACTGACCCCCACTGATGGCCTGCTCTCCCCCAACTGGCCCCCCTGCTGGTCTGCTTACCCCCAATGGCCCCACCCTCCATCAGCCTGATCACCCATAACTGCCGTCCCATCCTGGCCTGATCACCCACAACTGCCCTTCCCTCTTGGCCTCTAACTGCCTCTACCTCGGCCCCAGCACCATGGCTTTGTCCAGAAGAACGTCTGGAAGGTCTCCTGGAAGGTCTCCCAGTCTAATTAGCAGATTACCCTTTTATTAGTATAGAGGCCTGGAGCATGGGTGGGGGCCGGCTGGTTTGCCCTGAAGGGTGTTCTGGATCAGGGTGGGGGTCCCTACTGGGGTGCCTGGCCAGCCTGGGTGAGGGGCTGGGGGCTGTTTGCAGGCTGGCCAAGCCCCCCAGTGGGGACCCTCACCCCATGGGGGTGTGGCCAGCCTGGGTGAGGGGCGGATGGCTGTTTTCAGGCTTCCCACAGCCCCTTCAGGATTGGGGGGTCCCACTGGGGTGCCTGGCCAGCCTGGGTGAGGGGCTGATGGCCGTTTTCATGCTGGCCATGCCCCCCACGACCCAAGCTCCCTTTTTATCTTTTTTTTCAGCGCTTCCTTGAGTGGAGGCCAGGGTGGGCGGGAAGCAGGTATCTGGGATTTATTTGTCTTCTATAATTGAAACTTTGTAGCCTGAGTGGAGCCCAGGGCCAGCCAGGGCAGGCAGGAAGCTTGGCTTCCTCCATCACCGGGGGCAACCCAAGCCTCCTGCTCGCTCCAGCTCTGTGGCTGCTGCCATCTTAGTTGGGTTAATTTGCATACTCGCTCCTGATTTGCTGGTGGGTATAGTGGAGTGGCGGAGTGACAGAGTGATGGTTAATTTGCATGTTTCTCTTTTATTAGTGTAGATACTCAAGATCTGGAAACAGCCCAAGTGCCCATCAACAGATCAGTGGATAAAAAGCTGTGGTACATTTACACCATGGAATACTAAGCTGTAAAAAAGAAGGAACTCTTACCCATGTAACAGCAGGGAGGGACCTGGAGCGTATTATGCCAAGTGAAATAAGCCAGTCAGAGAAAGACAAATACCATATGATCTCACTTATATGTGGAATCTAATGACCAAAATAAACTAATAAACAAAATAGAAACAGATTCAGATACAGAGAACAGACCAACAGTTGTCAGAAGGGAGGGAGGCGGGAGGCTGGTGAAAAAGGTGAAGAGATCAGGAAAAAAACACCTTATAGACACAGACAGCAGCATGGTGGTAACCAGAGGGGAAGGGGGGATAAATGGTGATGGAAGAAGACTTGACACACAATACAATATACATATGATGGATGTATATAGAATTGTACATCTGAAACCTATATAATTTATTAACTAATGTCACCCCAATAATTTCAATACTTTTAAATAAATAAATAAATAAATAAATAAATAAATAAATAAATATTTTTTTATAAAAAGAAAAGCCAGGAATAAAAGTTTTGAAATCTGAAATTTCTCACTGAATATGTATATACTAGAGGCCCAATGCACGAAATTCGTGCAAGGGGCTCGGCCCTCACAGCCCCAGCTGCCTCTCGGCCCTGCCCAATGTTCCAGAAGGTAGTTCCAGAAGGTCGTTCCAGAAGGTAGTTCCAGAAGGTAGTTCTGCCATCCAGTCTAATTAGCATATTAGCTCTTTATTATATAGGATACACTATCAAGTTCGGCAAGCATCTACAAGCTGAGTTGAGCCTGTGGACCAATGTGATTGTCTGAGGAGGTGATATCACACACACCTGTGATGTGTTGGGGACATCCTCTGCCCCAGCAGAGGCACATAAGGAAGTGCTGTGGGAATTCAGATAATTGGGGTGACTTCCATATGGCACTGTGAGGAAATGGCAGCTAAAATGTTCTATGAAGAAGGAGCAGACTTGTAAACCCAGAGGAGGGCAAAGAGCCTGTCAGGGGGTGAGTGCAGTGCCACACCAACCCTTGTGGCCCCTCCCCTGGCTGGCCGGCCAACCTCCCGCAGCCCTGATCACCTGATCGTTGACCAGGCTGGGGGACCCCATCTGTGCACGAATTTGTGCACCGGGCCTCTAGTCACTTAATAAAGCTAATTAGCCCTAGTCAGTTTGGCTCAGTGGCTAGAGTGTTAGTCCAAGGACTGATGGGTCATAGGTTCGATTCTGGTCAAGGGCACATACCTGGGTTGCAGGCTTGATCCCCAGCCCTCATCGGAGTCTGTGCAGAAGGCAACCAATCAATGTCTCTCTCATATCGATGTTTTTCTCTTTCCCTGTCCCTTCCACTCTCTCTAAAAGTCAATGGAAAAAAATACCCTCATGTGAGGGTAAACAAAATAAATAAATCAATAGATGAAGCTAGAGAGATCTTCACAGTGGCTCAGTTGGGTTGGCCTTTAACACAGATGGGGTTCCCTCTGTGGGGGTCTTCAGTTGGGGTTCCCTCATGTCTACCCGGTAGACTGGCATCCATTTCTTTCAGCTGCAGCACTGATAGCCTTTCTTAGAGCTTTGTTTACACAACAGACACACACAGCTTTTCTCAGAGTTCAAGGTGCCTTCATTCAAATGTTAAATAATATTTCAAAACTTCCATATTAAAGAGGTGGGTTTATAAAATTAAGTTAGAGAGAGGAAGGGAGAGGGAGAAAGAGAAATACCAATAATGAGAGAGAATCATTAGTTGGCTGCCTCCTGCACACCCCCTTCTGGGGATGGAGCCTGCAAAATCACGTTGAGGTCACCCCTTGGTGACACAGTGGCTCCTAAAAGTGGGGCGAAGCTGAAAAGCCTGGGTTATGCTGACTGTGACCTTGAGCACAGTGTGAGCACTCCCTGCTGCCATTCCCTTGCATTCATACCTGCCTCATGAGGTAGCCAGAAGGTTAAGTCACCTTCTACATATATTCATGCCTATATTTCTCCTATACTTTCCTCCTATTCTCTACTATATTTTCTTTCTTTCCCTCCCATTGTCTTTAGGAAATAATCTGGACCAGAGTCATGTCAACATAAGAAACACTCAAACCTGTGAAGAATTTTTGTAAGTTTATTTGAACTGTGGACGAAAGGGGCCACATGCTGACCTGACCAGCTCAGGGGAGGCCTGCATGGCAGGCTTGCAAACTCAGACCTAAAGTCACCACAAAGGTTGGTCTGAAATTAAACTTTAACTGAAAGCATGATGGTGGGTAGTCACCTCCTAAGCCGGTATCCTCACTGACAAGGTCAACCTTTACCGTAACTGAGCCTCTGTCTTTTTGCATCTATGATAACATACCCTTGAAATGTCTGGGTAACTTGTAACTTCTTTTTTTCCGGAGCCCCTGGGGCACAACCAAATGTGCCTGGGTGCCAGGACAGAGACCACAAATTCCTCCATTATCATGTTAATTGTTCCTGCACCCACCTAAGTATGTGTCCATCATTTTACTTTTTATCCAATCCCAGGGGTTTCCCTGCTTTGCTTTCTCCCTCCTCTCTAGTCTATCAACAATGGATTTCATGTAACCCACCTACTTCCCTCCTTTGATTGCAATGAATAAAAATAGATGTAACCCACCATTCTCCGGAGCACTATCCCAATCCATTGAGATATTACTTCCCGGCAATTGTTGACAGTTTGGCTCAAATAAACTCACAAAAATTCTTTACAGATTTGAATGCTTTTACGTTAATAGAACCAAACTGTCAACAAATGCTAGAAAGCAGAATCTCAACAGATTGAGATAGTGACCCAGCGAATGGCAGTTTTGCAGCTTGTTTTATAAATTACAAATGTTATATAATATTTCAAAACTTCCATATTAAAGAGCCTGGACTTTGTGGGTCCTATAGCCTCTGCTGCACTCCTCACCTCTGCTGCTGTGGAGTGCAGGCCGCAGGCGAAGGGTTAACCAGCGGGCAAGGCTGCATTCCAATCAAATTTTATCTATAAAAGAGGCAGCACCTGGATTTGCTGGGGCTGTGGTTTGCCTCCCCGGGGTGTGGGAATGGGCAGGGCTGTGCAGGCAGGAAGCACACCCTTCCCAACCTGGGGAAGACTCCACAGAGCCCCTTTCTTGAACAGCTCCTAGGAAGCGAGATTTTAATCACTGTGAGTGGTTCTGGGTCAAACATGAGATTTACAGTAAGTCATCACTGGACATAGGCCGTAAGTTCTGCAACTTAATTGAAAGCACTAGCACAAACCTATTTTATCACAGCTAATTGAGATGAACGAGAGTTCTGTTTCCGTTGTCTAGGGCTGCTCCAGTAGTCCCAGCAGGAGCTGTAGGCCAGGCTGCTGTCGGGACTGACTAGCGGTCTCTGCTATTGACGGCGCGGCTCTTCGCAGGAGCTGTCTATAGAAGACAATGTTTGAAGCTTCTATGTTGTCACTGTTGGCCACCAGGATAATCCAGCTTTTGAAGTGGGGTTTTGCCAGCTGGAAAAGCAGGATCCCAGGACGATCACTGCACCAGCCCAGAGCCCAGAGCCCTGGACTCGGGGATGAGGACATGTGGCTGCCAAGCCGCTGGCACTGAAGACCGGGGCAAGTCAGTGACTGGCCCGTTGCAGCACGCGCTGCTCAGGCACAGAGGCTCATGGTGCTTCTTGACATGAGGCAAGAAGATGGAAAGAGCTTCTTTACTGAGGCCTATGGTTTACACACGTTTGCAATGAGTCCGCTTTATGAAGCCAATTCTCCTACTCAGTCAAGCACATTTGAGTGCAAGTTTAGTTTCCTGGGAAGAACACTTTTCACGCTGAAGGCAGAAGAATTTGGAAATCAGCACGGTCACCACAGGGACTCAGGAATGTGTACAGTGTAAGTCACTTGATTAAATAGACTGGAGCACTTTCACTTGTAGTCTTAATTTATCTAAACCTAATAATATAAATGTAAGCTCTATATCTAAAAATAGTACATTCTGTTTCTTAGAATTGTCAACAAATTAATTTTGCTTATGAACAGTGCTATTTATAGTATTCTTTACCAGTAATCTTGAAATACCTTTATTTTATTTTTTAATTAAAAAATTATTTGAGAGAGAGAGATAGAACCATCCATGAGAGAGAAACATCGATCAGCTGCTTCCTGCACACTCCTATGGGTATTGAGCCGCAACCCGGGCATGTGCCCTGACTGGGATCTCTTGGTGCATGGGACGACACACAATGAACTGAGCCACGCCGGCCGGGTGAAATACCTTTATTTCAGAAATTGAAAATAAGCTTTTGATATCCCTCATTCAGAAAGCTTGATCTTGATGCAACAATCCAGAACCAAATGTTGTTGTCAAGATTCGGTAGACAATTTAAAACTGCAGCGGGAGTGGAGCTGGGAGCACAGCATGGACTTACCCACACACCTAGAGATGAAATGAAAGCGTGCAGAGCACTGCCCGAGAGGCCGAAGCAACAGCGCTCGCAGTGCCCAGTGCTACGCCAGGGACGGGACAGTGGCCCTGCCATCATTCTGGAATCCAGATCCATGCCTGGAAAATGGGAGGCTGGGCCCAAATGCCAGGCTGTGTTCTTTTATTTCCTTTCCCTTAGACCAGCGGTTCTCAACCTGTGGGTCGCGACCCCTTTGGGGGTTGAACAACCCTTTCACAGGGGTCACCTAAGACCATCGGAAAACACATATTTTTGATGGTCTTAGGAACCGAGACACTGCTCCTCTATCCATCTCCAGGCAGGTCCGCCCACGTGTAGATACGCCCACATATGAGTACCCAGCGTGATGACATCATCGCGCCAACCCCACCACATACACCCCGTACAAACACAGGTGTATGTGACAGGGTTGTCGCCATAATGTACTTATGCGGACCAGTCACACATGTGTGGAGAGCGGCTACTGTGTAGAAAGCAGCTGCTGTGTAGAAAGCAGCAGTATTGGAGGTAAAACGACACTTCATGAATTATAATTACTGGGTAAATGTAAAATCATGTACTTTAAATCATCAACTACTGCAAAAAAAAAAATCTGCACCATGGGAACTTAATCTGGATGCTGACCGGTCTTTTTACATTCAGCTGTGGTTGACGTGAATACCGCCCCCTTGTGATAGTAACAGGTATGTAAAAAAAACACAGAATGGTAAATCATAGGAAACTTTAATGAACTGTATTGACTGAACTTTGCCATGTATCATCTTTTGTATTATTAAAGGTATTGTTATATATTATTTTCATTAGCAAACCATCACATGACAATGGATTGTGTAGAGAAGAACATTAAGAAAAGAAAATATAGTGAGGATTTTTTATAGTATGGTTTTACCTCAATAATTACAGCAGGAATTGAGAAACCGCAATGTGTTATTTTTTGTGAAGTTCTATCAGCCGAATCTATGAAGCCGAACAAACTAAAATGCCATGTTGATAGCAAGCATCCAAGCTTTGCCTGCAAGGATACCATTTTAGAAGCAAAGCTGATGGACTCAAGAAAACCAGACTTGACACTGGTGGCAATTTACCACTAACAAAAGGTAGCAGCTGTTGAAGCTTCATATTTGGTGGCACTCAGAATCACCAGAGCTATGAAACCTCACACCATTGCTGAGGATTTACTGTTGCCAGTGGCCAAAGGCATTGTTCAAGTTATGATCGGTGATGAATTTGTTACGAAATTGAGTGCAATTTCCTTATCTAACGACACTGTCCACAGGAGAATAGATGACATGTCTGCTGATATTCTTGACCAGGTAATCCAGGAAATTAAATCTGCTCCACTTCCAATATTTAGTATCCAGCTTGATGAATCTACAGTCGTTGCAAATTGTTCACAGTTACTGATTTACGTGAGGTATATTAATGATGGCGACTTTAAAGATGAGTTTCTTTTTTGCAAACCTCTTGAAACAACAACTACTGCATGTGATGTATTTGACACAGTTAGTTCATTTCTGAAAGAGCATAAGACCTCTTGGGAAAAGGTTTGTGGTGTTTGCACAGATGGTGCTCCAGCTATGCTAGGATGTGGATCTGGCTTTCAACGTTTGGTACTGAATGAGTCACCAAAAGTCATCAGAACTCACTGTATGATTCATCGGCAAATATTAGCAATGAAGATGCTGCCACAAGAGTTATCAGAAGTAATGAAAAGCATCATAAGTTGTGTCAATTTTGTAAAGGTGAGCACTTTAAACAGTCAACTGTTTTTACAACTGTGCAACGAGTTGGATGTGCCAAAAAATGCTCTGCTATTTCACACTGAAGCAAGATGGCTGTCGAGAGGAAAATTTTTAAAACGTGTTTTTGAGCTTCGTGATGAACACAAACGTTTTTTAATTAGAAAGCAAGACCACAGTTCGAAGCACTTTTCGGTGATAAAAGTGAACTGCAGAAAATAGCTTACTTGGTTGACATCTTTGCCATCCTGAATGAGTTAAATTTATCACTGCAAGGACCAAAAGCAACATGCCTCTGTTTGTCTGAAAAGATCCGAACACTCCAAATGAAACTTCAGCTTTGGCAAAAAAAAATTGGATGAAAATAAAATGTACATGTTGCCTACCTTATCTGCTCTCTTTGAGGAACATGACATTGAACCAGACAAAAGGATTACGATGATAATTTCTGTGAAAGAACACTTGCACATGCTTGCAGACGAAATTTCATGGTACTTTCCAAATCTAGCTGACACCCCATTTGCACTTGCCAGAAGCCCATTCACAGTCAAAGTTGAAGATGTTCCTGACACAGCACAAGAGGAGTTCATTGAACTTATTAACAACAATGCAGCGAGAACTAATTTCTCTACAATGCCAGTTACAAAATTCTGGATCAAGTGTTTGCAGTCATATCCTGTTCTGTCTAAGACTGTGTTGCGCCTTCTTCTTCCATTTCCAACAACATATCTTTGTGAAGTAGAGTTTTCCAGCTTGTTGGTTATCAAGTCAAAATACAGAAGTAGACTTGTTGTGGAAGATGATCTTCACTGTGCTCTTGCAAAGACTGCCCCGAGAATTTCTGATCTGGTGACAAAGAAGCAATCTCAACCTTCGCACTGATGTTGGCTTTTTACGCATACTGTCGCAAAATGTAGCAATGTAGTTTACTGTTGTTATATTAAGACTGTTACCCATATTACACCATGCTTCAAGACAAAATTTTTATTTATTTGTAATTAGAAATAAATATTTCACAACATATAATTACATATTGTTTTTGTGATTAATAACTATGCTTTAATTATGTTCAATTTGTAACAATGAAAATACATCCTGCATATTAGATATTTACATTATGATTCATAACAGTAGCAAAATTACAGTTATGAAGTAGCAACGAAAATAATTTTATGGTTAGGGGTCACCACAACATGAGGAACTGTATTAAGGGGTCGCGGTATTAGGAAGGTTGAGAACCACTGCCTTAGACAGTATCCTAAAGTGAACCTGTTGATGTCAGTGTTAGTAAAAAGTTGTAAGGCAATTTCATTGTTGTAAGCAAAGAAAAGCTTGCATTGCATTAATATTCACACTCGCCTTCTCAGCTGTCCATGGAGGGCAGGAGTGGCCTCCTGGACTGTAGCTGTAAGTGGGAATGGAACCAAATGCTACTGAGGAAGTTAGGCCTCGGTCCTTGAGTTTGGCTAAGACAGAATTCAGAGCCAAGAATCTAATTATAAGAGAAAGCTCATTTAGGAAGTCACCGAGGTAGATGCAGTGAGCCAGCTGGCTGTGCAGGCACATGAAAAAGTTAGAGGCACAAGAAGGACCCTTGGAGCTCAGGAGGAAGGAAGCAAAGGCATGGGCCTGGGAGACAGAGAGGGCAGGAAGGCTCAGGGGTGCTCCTGAGAGGAAGCAGGCCGAGCAAGCGGGTCCTTCATCTTAAGAGCTTTTATCTGGTTTCCAAAGGTGGGACCTTATGGGAGGCCTCAGGGGAGGATCTCAGTGGGGTATTCACTAGCTCTCCAGGTGCGTTCTTTCAGGGTCATGGTTTCTACCGATTGGCCGGCACTAGGCCAGGGTCTCATTTGTCACTGCAGCCATGGTGTTGCTTCTTCTGGTTTCACCACTTTCTTGGCCTGCAGCTGACACTCCCCTGAGCCTAGCTGTCATCTCAGGGTTGTGCTAGGGCTGCTGTGGGAGTCCTACGAGGCTAGTCTCCTGCCCCTTTTCCTCTGCTAAGGGGCCTGTGCATGACTACAGACCGGCCAGGGAGGAAACGGCCAGGGGAGGGGTCAAACCACGTGACCAGCGCTCTGTTAGGGGAGGAAGGGTCAGCCGGGGTGCAGCCCCCCTACAATACTTGTTTTCCCAGTTTTGCTTGTTGCTAGGCACCCAGGGCTTTCTGCCCTGGTGACCTTCAGTGCCTGGCCTATGGTTCCTGCTCATGTCTGCCTAACTGCTTACTGCACCTTAACAAGTGTGGGATCTTACTGTACATGAGTAAATGTTGACTGAAAGGCAAGCATAACCACACATCTTCTGTGCTAATTGTGAGCACCTAAAGAACTTCATTCTGTCCTGAATAACCTGAGCGAGGAATTCTACGTTTGGTCTTGTGTCTTTATGTGAAGTTGCTACCATAAGTTTCTGCCCCATCTATCAATTTGATTTCTTAAATAAAATGTTTGTCCAAGAAAAGAAAACCTTAAATTTCTATGGCATCTCATCAACCAAGTGACATTGAATGGAACAACACTGAACAAAATGATGCTGCTTGAGGACCTGCTGGGTTTTAAATAGTCATTGGTCCAGGGGCACCTAGCAAGGCACAGGGACCTTGGCGGGGGTTGCAGCACCTAGAACGGCTCTTTAAGACCTGGGGCACCGAGGAGCCGAGGCACCCGGGCAGGCTTTGCTCACGGCCCGCGATCACCCACCAACCAGAATCCTCTGTTGTAGGAGTTAATGCCACAACTGTCCCTGGTCCCTGGGGCCTGCATCCTACTGGCTCTCCTTACACTTAAAAAAAAATAAATCCTATCTAATAAAAGACAAAAAGGGTAATTAGCCATACCTCCGCTACGCTTCCCATTGGCTAATCAGGGCGATATGCAAATTAACTGCCAACAAAGATGGCAGCCAGCAGCCACGTAGCTGAAGTGAGCAGGAGGCTTGCTTGCTTCAGTGATGGAGGGAGCCAAGGTTCCCCACCTACAGCAGCCCGGCTCTGAGCCCCAAAACAACAGTGTTTCAATTATAGAAGCTAAACAAACCCCAGATACCTGCTTTCAGCCAGCCGCGGCCTCAGAATTGGGATTGCCAGTGACGGCAACAATGTTTCAATTATAGAAGGTAAATAAATACCAGAATAAAAAAGAAAAAAGAAAAAAAGGAGAGGCTGGGAGCTTCAGTCGCTGGCTTGGCCAGCCTGAAAACAGCCCTCAGCCCCTCATCCAGACTGGCCAGGCACCCCAATGGGGACCCCCACCCCAATCCGGGACACCCTTCAGGGCAAACCAGCCGGCCCCCACCCGTGCACCAGGCCTCTATCCTATATAGTAAAAGGGTAATATGCAAACTGACCCTAACAGCAGAAAGACTGGGAATGACTGGTCACTATGACACACACTGACCACCAGGGGGCAGATGCTCAATGCAGGAGGTGCCCTCTGGTGGTCAGTGCGCTCCCACAGGGGGAGCTCTGCTCAGCCACAAGCCAGGCTGACAGCTGCCAATACAGCGGTGGTGGTGGGAGCCTCTCCAGCCTCCTCAGCAGTGCTAAGGATGTCTGACTGCAGCTTAGGCCTGCTTCCCACTGGCAAGTGGACATCCCCTGAGGGCTCCCGGGCTGCCAGAGGGATGTCTGACTGCCAGCTTAGGCCCAATCCCCTGGGGAGCAGGCCTAAGCCAGCAGGTGGTCATCCCTCGAGGGGTCCCAGACTCTAAGAGGGCACAGTCCAGGCTGAGGGACGCCCCCCCCCGCCCGAGTGCACAAATTTTTGTGCACCAGGCCTCTAGTAAATAAATAAAGCACTGACTGTCGTGGGTGTGCTCTTATTTGAGCCCCGGCCAGGCTTTCTGAGGCTCAGACTCAGCATGGTGTGGCCAAGCCTCCTAGCTCTGATGTGTGGAATCGACAAGAAGAGAGGTGTGGTGTGTGCCCCCGGGCGGCAGGGCTGGAAGTGACCCGTGACCCAGCTCCTGGGCGCTGAGACCCACTCCCACAGTGCACCACGGCCACACTTCCCAGCCAAGGGCACAGCGGGCACAGAGGCAGGCCACTCCTGGAGGGGGCTGCATTCTAGGAGGCTTTGCCTGCGCTTCCGGCCCTCTCCCCTTCACTGGAGCCAGACCAGCGCTGTAGTCTGAGGGCTCTCCTAGGCTCTTCCTTGTCAGCTTCTTCGTGTGTTTTCACATACGAGCGTGCTTGTTAATCCCGTCTGGCCACCTGTTGGTCCGAGGACCTGCAGTAGCCTATATGCACTGCTAAGAATCTAGAACCCCACATCCTAGAGTGAGAAATGCCCCTCTGTGACAGCAGCGACCTCTACAGTCAGGCTGGGGCTGGGAGCGGGTCGGTTCCCTGGGAAGTCACCAAGGACAGGACTTGACGACAGTAGTTTCTTTTGAAGACGGGAGCGGCCCTGCCGGGAGTGCGCAGTGAACGGGAGGCCCAGAGCCTACAGAGGACCTGCCAAGGCGGCCACTGCGTGGGTGCCCAGAGCTCGGTCCTGGGGACGGCTGCACCCCAGCGAGGGTGTCGGACAGGCACGGGTGTTTTCCTGCCATTTCTTCCTGCCCTCAGCTGCGGGCTGCTCCGGGGGCAGTAGCTGGCTGACAGTGCTGCCATGGCCTGTGCACAGGGGCGCGTGCCCACTCTCTGAGGAAGCCCCCAGGGCAGGCACAGGGCAGGCATGGTGAGCGCCAGGCCTTATTCTTGGGGCCCTGACAGCATTTACCCCAACTCCCGTTTTCAGGTTGTGAGGTTCAGGGGGCACTGAGCCAAGCAGTGCGCTCAGGAAACAGACCCCTCCTGGTCCCAGGGAGGGCTCACGCCCGGATCGCGGCCAGGCCTATCCCAGAGTCCCTGGACCTTCGCTGGCACTCCTGAGAGCGCGTGGCCAGGCACCCCGGGCCTGATAGCGGGCGGCCACCCGAGGATGCAGCGAGGAGCTGGTGCCTCCTGGTGACATAATTGACATGTGCCTGCGGCCGAAGTGCCTCTGGGTGTTCCAAGGATATGCGCTGGGTGACTTTATTTCGCGCTGACACAAGTGTGAATGGGGCCCATCATTTGAAACCACAGAATCTGACTTATGTGAGGAGGCACCACGGGTGCTGGTGCAGGATCCTGGGGCACGGACTCCAGAAAGAGAAAGAAGGCCTCCGGGGAGCCCTAACCCTGCCCGCAGGCGCGGCGCTCAGGCGGGCAGCGTCCCCTGGCTTCTCAGGGCATCGCAGCGCCTTGGGAGGCTTCACAGCCAGGGGTCTGGGCGGCCCTTCCCGAGCCTGGCTCTCCCGGAACGGGAGCTCTGTGGGGCAGCATGAGAAAACCCTACGTGTAGCGTCCCACGTTTCCCTGGGTCCTGGAGTGAGTGAGCGCCTCAGGGCCGCCTCCAGGAAGCCAGGCCCAGTTGGGTGCTGGAAAACCATGGGAATTTTCACCAGCATTGCATCTAATTCTTTGGTGAAGACTTCCATTGACCTGGACTCTTGCTCTTAGCACCGCTCTCCTAAAATCTCAATTGGGATTTGCGACTGAGGCTGATGGTTACGTGTTTTTTAGCCAGAGTTCTCGACTTTACATCAAAAAGGTACAGAGTGATTTGCTCTTTCTGCAGGACTCAAATAGCCATCAAGCAGACCTCCCGGTGAGCCTGCTCTGGACTGAATGCCACCCCCACCCCCATTTCATACGTTGAGGCCCCGGGCCTTCAGTGTGGGGGCTACCAGGCTTAGGAGAGGCCTGAGAGCAGGACCCTCGATGGGATCAGTGATCTTAGGAGACGCTGCAGCGTGTCGCTCCCCCTGCCCGCACACCAGGGGAGCTCATGTGCGCACAGAGAGAAGGCAGCCCTGCCAGCCAGGAACCAGTCCGCCGGAGTTGCTTTCCCATCCCCAGCTTCCAGAACTATGAGAGAACAGGTTTCTCTTGTTGAAGCCACCCAGTCTGCAGTCATCTGTTACGCCGCCTGCGCAGACTGAGAGGAAAGTGGGTCTCACTCCAACTGGAAACTGAGTCAGGGAGTGTGCTGCCACCGCCAGCCCTGTCCTCAGAGCTGGGCTCCGCCTGCTCAGCAGTCACATGCCACAGGGAGCGCCTCTGGGGCTCGGTCCCTGACCATGGCCACTGTGGTTTCTCCACAGCTGCTCAGGCTATCGGGGGTGGGACAATTCTTTGGGTGGGACTGACTGGGGTGACAGGATGTTTAGCAGGCCTGGCCCTTGCCCACTAAATGACGGGGCTCCCCAGTCACTGGAGAGCTACCCCCGCACATTCCAAACACACCTGGGAGAAGAAAGTGCTGCTACTCGCAACCAACTGGACCCCAGGGTCTCAGCTTTAAAGTCCTTCCTCATTTCCTGACTGATAGTCTCGAGTTAAAGTCCGCCCAGCGAGCCGGACGCCCCGGTTAGTTGTAGGGAGGGCATTTCATGTTTAGTATTTGGTGAGGTCTTTTGTGCTGTCAGGTTTCCAGGTAAATCAAAGGCAGTAGTAGCCCCTGAACGCAGGCCAGGCACGGCAGAAGGCATGTGTCCAGCGGGTGTGCAGTGCCTGGAGAATTATTTATTTCACTTCTTGCCTCCAGGCGGAAGACTTTAAGCTTACGAAGAGTGTCTCCTTTCTCCTGCTGACCCGCTCTCATTTGTCTTATTCCCTGCTCTTGAAAATACCTTCCTTAGTTAGTCTTGCTGCAATTTATGCCTCCTTCCACCTAGTGTCAAAAAATATATAAGTGGGGCCACTTTAAAATGAAGCCGGAGGAGCCGCCTTGCCCGCCGTAGGTCTCAAACCTTGAGGGCGTTAAAACAGGGCAAAGTAACCTTTGGGTTGGGTCTAAGCAACCTCAAGCCTCAGAGAACTGTTAGAAAGATAACAAGAAAGCAGAGATGACCACCAGGCTACCGATTGCAGCCTGAAAGTTAAAGACATCGCTCTGCTTTCTGCACCAGCAGAAATGTCCGCCTATTGCTGTAGGTGTTCCTCTCTCTCCCTCCTTCCCATCCCCCCGCCACACCAGTGTCTTTGTTTGTCTCCTCACCAGAGCAATGTCTGAGCTTGTGCTCGGACCAGTGCGCCCCAAACAGCTCTCCTGCATCTGAATTAAATGCTGTTGCCTCGCTTTGAAAGGCCTTTAATTTTTCTGTGTAGCCAGGTGGGCATCCAGGTTCTATCTATGCCCTCAGAGGCACTGTAGCACCTGGCTTGACTCACCGTGACACCTGGGCTCTGGAGCTGGGTAATGTCTAACCCACCTCTGTCCTTATTAACTGTCATTAGCTGTGTACACGAGAGCAGTTTTACTGTATAAACAGGCGTGACAATAATGGTGCCCACCTCATCGGATTGTTGGGAAGTTAAGGGAAATTCCTGGCATTCAGGGCAAGAAGAAGCAACAACTGTCCGTTCAAAAGTCTCCTCACACAAAACATTGCGTGGCTTTACCAAAGTGTAAGAAACTCTCATTTTTTTTTTTTTTGTCATTTTGGCATTAAATTAGTTAAAGCTCCAATTTAAAATGCAAATATTGGGAAGTCATGGAGTACAGAGCATGTGTGCTATTTATCTTTGTGTCCTTGGCATCCAACCTGCAGAAGGTGGGCACCGAGTGGCTGTTGGTGAACAGCCCAAGGGTGAATCAGGTCACAGCGACAGCGGACCCTGACCGCATGCTCACCAAAGGTCAGGCTATGTTCTAGGGCAGGGGTGGGCAACCTTTTTGTGAGTGCGTGCCAAAACCAGCAAAATCTCTGGCTCAAAATTCTTCTGCGTGCCAACCCTAATTTTTTGAGAACATGTTACGCCTACTTGATATCTCTTAAGGTGTACGTAGGTGAAGAACCTTGAAGAAATAATAAAATTCATTCAAGTGACAAAAGCACAGTCTATGATGATGAAAAATACATTTATTTTTTAATGTATACATGTACACTGATAGTCCGACAGAAAACTTTATGACTCCGTTTGACATTGTCAGTGGGACTTTTGCTGCTGCATCACCGATGACAGAGATTTTACATCAGGTTTATATTTCGTGACCTTCAGAGATATGCACGAGCTACTACTTTCATCCGTCAGGCTACTCCTATTACGAGACTTAACAAAATTCATCACTGAGAACAAAGATTCACAGCGTATGTGGATGAAAACATGGAGAGTAATGCTGTTTCAAAGTTTTTTAAACAAAAAATTCTCTGGAATAGCATTCCAAGTCCTCAATAGTTCATTTTTGACACTTTTCTTTAGTACTCTTGTCTCTAATCGCTTTTTTTCAATGTTTTCCAAGTCAACTCTAAGGTCAATAAATTTCTGCTTCCAAATTGAGCTACTCTGAAATTCAATAAACTGCATTTCAAAGTCAGCCATGCCTATGGTCTTTAAGATAACTTGTTATGTAAAATTATTTGTCTAAGATGCACCTACACTGAATTTATCTGAAAAATAAAAAAGTTGATATTAAGAAAAAAAATTGTAAATGGAAGATTATAAGAGAGGGTTTCGTGTGCCGGCAAAAGTTACTGGCGTGCCATGTTTGGCACGCATGCCAGGGGTTGCCCACCCCTGTCCTAGGTGCTTCACACATACTTTGAGCTACTTAATCCTTAGGCAGGTAGCTTTAGCATTTCCACTTTGCAGGAGGAAACGGAGGCTTCAGGGAGGTTGACTTGCCCAAGTTCACGTAGTTTATAAGTGTGACCTTGAAAAAAGGACTCGGTAGCTCCCTCCCAAGACCTCTCGCCCGAGGCCGGCTCCCCCGGCCGGGTGGGTGCCGAGGGGAGAGAGGGCGGGCGGCGGCTTTTCTTCAGAGAACACTTGCACAGGATGGCACCTGCCCTCAGTTGGCACTCTGCTGTCCGCCGTGGCCTTCTCCGCCTGACACACATGCTTAGGCTGTCGGCCAGGCCCACATTTATTTGTACGCCCAGGGCTCAGACAGGCCCAGAGATTTCAGTTACATGGCCTCATGCCTCAGCCCAGCTTGTCAGAGCTGAGCACTCGTCAGGACGTCACAGGCTCTTCACGTCCAGTCCTAAGCTGCCTGCTCTGGTTGGGGTGGCTCCAGCTGGCCCCCACCCCATGCGGCCCATGCAGGGCACTTATAAAGGAAGACTCCCTCACGGGTGTTTGGTATGAACTCTTCGCCCACCCTCATCCTTGCATCTTACTCTGTCCCTTTCTCACATCTTCTGACCTTGTGAATCATTTAACTCACACTCCTTAATGCGTTTTCATCACTCCCAGGATGAAGTCTCACCCCCTGCAAGGATTCACAACGCCAAGCAGCCCATGGCCTGCCTGCCTCCCAGGCTGCCCCAGCCTCCTGCGCCTCCTTCAGTTTCTTACCAACGAGCAGGATGTTTTCCCTCATAAAGATGGGAGAGTGGTTTTTCTATAACTATTAGGCACTCGCCTTCTAGTGACGGAAGGGCTGTGTTCACCAACACGATTCTTGTTTTTTAGGGCTGGATACATACCAGCAACCAGCTCACAATTTAAATCACTTCCTTGGAGTATTGGGACTACACTCTAACCAACTGAGCTACCTGGCCAGGGCTTAAGTCACTTCTTTTTAAGTCCCTTCAACCACTGAATCAGTTTTCTGCTTTTGTAACTGACACCAAGGTTCGGCTGCCTGTCACCACAAAAACCAAACTCCTGAGACAGGTGAACAAGAAAAGAGGTTTATTCAAGTGCTGGTCACCTGAGAAGATGGGGGACTCTTGTCCAAAGCCCATCTCCCCACTTCAGTGCAGGCAGGGGTTTTCACAGCGAGGGAGAGGACAAGCAGAGCGCAGAAACCAGGAGGAAGGGGTTGAAAAAGTATCCACGTGCAGGCCACACAGTCCATTCCCGTAAGGCCTCAAGCCTGGCCAAGTGATGGCCTGTGTGTCATCCTGGTCTTTGTCCCCCGGCTTGTGTGATCCTGGTTCTATGGTTGAAGGTCAGCAAATCTCTCAGAACTGAGATGACTAAAGGTAAAAGTCTGCATCCTTTTTAATTGGTTTCAGAGAGGAAGGGAGGAGAGACAGAAACATCCTATCTAATAAAAGGGTAATATGCAAATAGACTAAATGGCAGAATAACCCAACAACCAACCAAAGAGTAATATGCTAATGATATGCTAAGGCTGCTCAACCACTTGCTATGACGTGCACTGACCACCGGGGGAAGATGCTCCAACCAGTAGGTTAGCTTGCTGCTGGAATCCAGCCAATCGTGACTGAGCGAGACAGGCCAGACATGCCCTAGAGCCCTCCTGTGGTCCCTCCCTGATGGCCAACCTCCCGCATCCCTTCCCGGCCTTGATCATGCACTGGTGGGGTCCCTCAGCCTGGCCTTCACCCTCTCATAATCTGGGCCACCTTGGGGAATGTTGGAGAGCCATTTTCAGCCCAATCCGGCAGGCCAGGCAGAGGGGCCCCACTGGTGCATGAATTCGTGCACTGGGCCTCTAGTCAATAATGAGAGAGATTCACTGATCAGCTGTCTCTTGCATGTCCCCCATAGGGGATTGTGTCTGCAACCCAGGCAGGTGCCCTGACCAGGAATCAGTGACCTCCTGGTTCATAGGTCGACGCTCAACCACTGAGCCACACTGACCAGGCTGGAGTCTGCATCTTCTGAGGTTAGTTCCTAGGATTCTTATACAAACGTGCTATTTATCTACAAGCTACAGTAGTCAGAATCAGTATTTACAGAAGCCGGGTCCAAGGATGATGGGTGGGTTACAGTGGTGGGGACACTGCTGAACTTTCATATTTACTATAGTCGCATAATATGTGCCTTTCAGAGGAAAGTCCGGAAGGCCCACAGCACAAAGGCTGCATGGACTCCTTACAGGCTTGCAGGAAGACCCCGTCTCCTCCAGCTGTAACATTTGGGCAGGTAAACAGACCAATAGGCTGAACACTCCTTGAGAATAGGGCCTTATTTTGGGGTCTTTGGTAGAATTTGGCATTTGCTAGACTGAATGGAAAGGGGTGGGGTCTTGGAAGAAGAGAAGGAGAAGCTCCTAGCACTCACTGCAGACCTGCCCTGAAGCAGGTGCTTTGTTACATTGTATCCACCAATCCTCAGACAACTCTGAAGAAACATAGTACCCCCTGTTAGAGGAGGCAGCAGACCAGAGCAGTTAAACCGGGACTCGCCTGGCGGGGCAGTGGCAGTGTGGGAACCCCCATGACCCCCAGCTGGGTCCCGGCTGCCCTCAGCTCAGGCCCCGCTCCCTTTTCCCTGCACCCACGAGGCCCTGTTCTCAAGCCTCTAGTGAGGGCCTCTTGACATCGCAAGAGCCTGCAACTCAGTCGTCCTTCACGGTTTGTCAGATTCCGTTTGCCACGCTGGCAGCACGCAGATTTCCGAGAAGGGAGCTCAGCGTCAGTCCGCCTGCAGCCCGGCCTGGACACTCGGATGTCGCCGCCTGGTTGGGGTCTCACTCACAGGTGCCTGCATCGCGGAATTAGTCTTGTTGCTTTTTCCGGGATGGGGAATATTGGATTGTTGAACTGGTTCTAACAGGGAACATTTATTTTTTTGAGGAGCCTAAGTTTTTGATAAATGCTGAGATATATTTTGGGGATTTAATTGCTGTAGACATGGAAACAGGAACATTTGGGTTATGTTACAGTTGCCAGTTTCTCATACACATCAACAATCTGTCTCCTTTCGGAGTCTGACAGTTGGCAGAGAACCTTGGGCACATGAAGCTGCAACTGTTCTCAGAAATTGAACATCAGCCTCCGATCCTCACTGCTGCATTGCAGCCGTCCCCGCCCGCCTGCACCCCGCTCCAGCTCACCGTCGCCTCGCGAGGGGCAGGGACTTGATGCTCCCCACCTCTACTGTGGGGTCGCCAGCTGTGGGGAGAAGGCCGTGAGATGCAGGAACTAATCTATTTCCTAGCAACCAAGGAAACCATTTCTCCTCTGTCAGCAGGAATGCTCAGATGTGTGTTAGCCACAAAGGCCCCTTCTCCCCATAGTAAACCCTGTGTTTGCAGGCGGGTTTACCGCCAGCTAGCGTGGCACTCCGTCCTGGTGTCCCCAAGCTCGCGTGCTTGCCATTTGGAACCCCCCAAAATACGACCGGGTGAGTGCTGGCTACTAATGTGCTCAATGCTGTGCCTGGCAGACCGACATCCGCCTAATTACCAGGAAGATTACTGGTGCTGTTCATTGAATGGTTGTAAAACTCTGGTAAAGTCATATGGTAGTCAAATCCGTTTTATTTTTATTTTTTTAAATATATTTTATTGATTTTTTACAGAGAGGAAGGGAGAGGGATAGAGAGTTAGAAACATCGATGAGAGAGAAACATCGATCAGCTGCCTCCTGCACACCCCCTGCTGGGGATGTGCCCGCAATCAAGGTACATGCCCTTGACCAGAATCGAATCTGGGACCCTTGAGTCCATCCACTGAGCCAAACCGGTCAGGGCAATCCGTTTTCAATTTACTAGGGCGGCTGTTGAAAGTCTTTCCGGCTGTAGAATAAACAGGCACAAAGCACACTAACCAGACTAATCTGGAGACATGGACACAGAGGCAGCGCTTGCTGAGCGATTAGCGGTCAGGGTCAGCGATGCTACCGACTCGGCGTGGGCATGGACGGTGGCGGATGGCCGTGCTCTGTGAAGCCGTGTGCTGGCGACTATTCTGACGGAGTGGGCTGGCGCGCGCCCATTTGATTGCCAAGAATCACCTCCACCTTAAGCCGCACCAGGCTTCCTGGGGGCTGCAGGTCTGTCCCCTGTAACTGGATGACACTTCCCTGATACAGCCCCTTACGCGGGTCCTCGGTTTCCCTGGAGGGGCCTGGTCTCAGGGCCTTGCTGCTCTGAGCCCCTGGGATGACCTGTTCAAACATCGTCCTACGTGCCCGATCCTGGCCCAGGGAGCGAGGAAGAAGTGTAAATTCTTGGACCCACCCCAGACCTAGCGAGTCAGAATCGCCTCCTAACAAGATGCCAGGTGCTTCCTGTGCACATTAGAGATGAAGAAACGCCACTCCTCATGGGTCTTCCAAGCTGTCCCAGGACAAGGCTCATCTGAGGTGCTCATTGAACACCCTGCCTCCTGCCCTCCCCAAGGGTTCCCCCCGCAGAGCGGCTCGGAGGGGCCTGGGTGCCTGATGCCTTCCTTTTCCGGAGAGAAAGTCATGACTCTGCTCAGACCCCGTGGGTCTTGGTCCTGGTTGTACATTAGAACCACCTGTGAGCTTTTAAAAACACACTGGAGCCAGGAGTCACTCGCAGCCTCCCACTCACCTGGGGGCAGGGGAGCGGGCACTTCCCTGGGATTCCGATGTGCAGCTGCTGTGCCAACCCGGGTTCCCAGATTCAGCAGTTCTCAAAACAAAACAAAACACCAGGCGTCTGTAGCCCAGTAGCACCAGCAGGGCCTGGGGCTGTGTCAGAAATGCACACTGAGGGCCTCCTGCTAAGCCCCTGGACGCTGGAGGGGCCCCAGCTCTGTGCTTCACTATGTTGTCCAGGCCAGACTGGCTGCGTAACGTGTGTGCCAGAGCCAGGTGAAAACACAGGGCCCTGTGCAGCAATTACTGGGAATCTCACGATGCTGACAGCACGACACTGAGCCAGACTGACAGTCGTCTGAGCACCCCCAGGGCCGGCCCTGCCTGGGCTGGTGTGCACACGGGCTCACGTTCTTGCTGCTCAGCCTGGCCAGCGGCCCCGAGGCCAGCTCCGTGACTTCATCCCACTGTCCAGGCGGGAAACAGAGCAAAGGCCAGGGCCACTGGTCGGCTGACTATCTTGAGTGTCAGTTGCTGCCCCCCTTCACCCTCCTCCTGCCGCAGGAACTGTCAGCCCCGAGCCAGCCTGCTCTCGCTGTGGTGAGGACCTGCTGCAGCAGAGGGCCCTGCAGGGTCTCCGGCCCCAAGCACTCTGCTCTGTCAGAATGCACAGCTCACAAGCACAGGTTTTTGGCTGGTTTATCCTTTGCCAACAAGCACCTGGAGGCTCACACAGGGACAGAGCTAGCAAGGGTCAGAGTCAGAATTTCAATCCAGTCCTTCTCTCACTTTTTAAATTTTTTTCTTTCCTCTCTCCTCTCTCCTCTCTCCTCTCTCCTCTCTCCTCTCTCCTCTC